>NC_057812.1:638426669-638724362 GCF_018294505.1 Triticum aestivum
CATGTTCACTTAACTATGGAATTCCTTTTAAAAGGAAACCCAGATGAATTGTTGTTGAGCCCATTGACAACATCCTTGTCTTCTCCATAATTTTGCTGAACATTAAGCTAGTGTTGGAAACTTTTGAAAGCATTTGTTCATGCTAGCTCATGAAGCATATGTTCGGATGTAAGAAGTAACTTCCTCTAGTTCATGTGCATTTGATGCAAGTTGCCGCCGTGGACTCGAGAAAGTCAATGTTGCTTTCCTCTGGAATCATTGCAAGTCAGTCATGCACACGTGCGAAGTATTCTATGGTCTGGAGACTTGCAACCTTCATTCCATATGTGTATCCTAGCACACCAAGCCACTGACTGATTTGTTCAAGGAGAAGGAGTATCTTCATAAGAGCTAATCCGGACTTATGAAAGAACTTCGATATCCTCGCTGATGGTTCCCAACCAGAACTCGTTAGTGTTTTATCGTAAGACTACCATGTGGGCATGCTTGTCTGGGACAACGTGTTCACATATTTGTAGCAGAACCAGCTCATGTTTTGGAGCTTGCTATCGTAGTCCATCTCCCGAGAATCCCACAACGTCATCTCGTCGATTTGTGTTGCAAACTTTCGTTTTTCTTCCTAGACTCGATGAGTCTCGAATATCCTGACACCAACCAGATCTGAATCTCAGGCAGATATGATGGTTGGAATATTTCCCAAGAATTATAATATTGGTCGCGCGATAACCGGTAAAGTGGATGTCGTGGACAACACACCCAGCCGGAAGACCTGTTATTATAATATCTTGATTGATGAAGTTGGCCACCTCCCCATAGGGATGTCGTAGGATTTACTCCCTAGTTACCCCTATGGATTTCTGTGTTCCGAAGTCCGACCTTTTACTTGATGTTCTAGTTATCAAACCGTATCTATGAATGGGATACACTAGCACATCAAGGAGAACATTAGAAGCGGAGTGCTAAATGTCTCTCGGTCGATCATCCAGATTTTATTTCCTTGGCCCCGCCAAGGGTGAAATCTGAAAAGGTGTTATCTTCCTTTGCATCTGCATCATCCATCATCATTCATCATGGTAGAAAGTTGTGTTGCCAGGATCCTTGACACGGATGTTGGTAAAACCTTGATGATTGTGGAAATGCTCAAGTTCTTGAGAGCACGTACAAGCGCTACGTGTTATCATTGGCTCTAACTGGGATTCCTCTCAGTTTCCTCGGCAATGCTATGATCTTTTCAAACAGTGAATTCACTCTCTATTGTTGGGTTCTTCCCCAGTTACCAGAATCATTCCCAGCATTTGCATTTTGTTCCCAGCTTGCACCGCCAATGTGTCATTCTACCATGGGTCTCTTCCATTTCCGGTGATAAGCAAAAATCATCCATTACGTTGTCTTCAACAAGGTAATCCACATCATCCAAGTTCGGGTATGCCATTCTACCGAACCCCTCTAAATGATCGATTATGATTTGCCTTAAGCTGGTATAAAGAGTTTCAAGGATCTTTGAATCAAAGGTAATTCTTTTTGCCACTTAAGGGGATATTTCTACGAATCACCCTCCTTCAGGATGTTTCGTCGTGGTATCATGGCAACTCAACTCCTCGCTACGTGACAATTGTTTACCACATTCTTAAGTCTGGAATTGCTGTCTACCTAGTGAACCTCCGTCATCCGTTCTCTCCACCCCTCTTGATGTGTATCTCGTGTCTCAACCCGAGAGATGGTCCTATGTCTCATTCCGTGAGTTGTTCGATCTTCGAGAAGATCGACCCTTCTAGAGTCTCCTTTTCCCTCCATGTCATGTTGACAGGATTTCTCAGAGCAAGACTTCAAGACAATGATGGTGAATGAATCAACGTTCAATTGAAGTGCACCCTGGATCGTGAAGATTATACTAGTTTGCGTTACCCCTTCACCTTACCCTACACTTGAATCTCGAGACGAGATTCTTGTTTAGTGGGGGTGAGTTGTCACATCCCTAGCTTTACCCTGGCCTTGGACTAGCTTGGTTGCTGCATCATGTTTAAATTCAAATGAAATTTGAATTGAGGAATTTTCAAAGCCTCAGAATCCTTTAAAAAAAATGATGATCAAGATAAAAATTGCTTCAAATAAGTCCAAGAAAATGTTCTTGTTATCCTCTGGAAATATTGGCAAGAGGTAAAATCCAAACCAATATTTTCGGTATCTCAGAAACATTTATTTTGGGTATTTGAATTAAATCAATAGCTATTTGAATTGGACTTATATCTACTGTTAAATAAATATAGGTCCAATAATTCTGAAATATTTTTGGGGAGCATTGTTTTAATTCTTTTAGCTCCTAAAAATATTGTCAGAAGCAAAATAAATTGAATTGGTTTCAAAACCAAATTCAAAACAAACCTGCAAAATAGAAAACAGAATTAAAACAGAAAGAGAGAGAGAGAGAGAGAAAGTTACCTGGCCTCACCCGTGCAGCCCACCAGAGCCGGCCCAGCGCGGCCCAGCCCACCCTTCTCCTGTCGTCTTCCTCCCCTCGCACCGAAGCTGCTCGGTGGCGAGCGCTGGCGATGCCCCGGCCACCTGCTGCTTCCCCCGGCCTCCCTAGCGACGCCACGAGGACGCCTCGTGTCCCCTCGCCCCTCTTCCTCCCTCGCTGCTCCCTCTCTCTTCCCCGAACACTCTCCCCCTCCTCTGTTCCCCTCCCCGAACGGAGCCGCCGCCACCGACGAGAGCCACCGTGGCTACCGGCCACCCCACGGCTCACCGACGCCCCAGGAAGCTCCGCCGGTCCTCCCTCTACCTCCTCAACGAGCCACGAGGCCCCGGACGTGCTGCAACACCGCCCTCGATGTCTTCTTCAACCTCGGGACCGCCGGCCATCTTCGTCAAATTCGTCAGCTCCGGTGCCTCCCCGAGCTCCCCGAGGCCACCGTCGCAACCCCTGTGAGCTCCACTCCGTTTCCCCTCCTTCATTTTGCTCGTTCCCGTGCCGTAGCACCCCCGGCCACATTCCCGAGCACCGCCGTCCGCCATGGCCGCGTAGCTCTCCTGACCCGAGCCCCTCTGCTCGAACCCGTGGCACCAGCGCACTTCTGGTGGCCCGCGGATGCCGTCTGGACCATCAGTTTCTCTCCTAGCGCGCCGCAGCCCAACCCCGCACATGGCCGAACTCCGGCCGCCGCCTCGGGCTCCACTCCGGCGAACCTCGGCCACCCCCGCACCTCCCGTTGGTCCCCCTAGATGCGCACGGGCGCGGGCTACCTCCTGGTGCCCTTGGCGCGTCGATCCGATGCCCCTAGCGCAAGTCCGGCGTCCCCCGCCGTGCTCTGTGGTCGTCGCCGGCTACACTCCGGCGAGAGCTGATGTGGCCGGTCATTAGGGCCTAACCACCCCCGCTAACCCAGGCCTTGGCCACTGACTGTGGGCCCCACGCCCTTAACTAACCACGGTTAACCCCCTGTTTAGTTTAAATTAACCACAGTGGTCCCACGCGTCGGAATTGACCTAGCTGACGTGGCCGTTGACCGGTCCCACCTGTCAGTGAGTTAAAACAACCCTGTGTCACTGACGTGTGGCCCCCACACGTCAGGTTTGACCAGCAGCAGCGTCTGTTGACCTGCTGACGTCACGGTGACGCACTGATGACGTAGTAAATGTTTCTGGAATTTAAATAATTCTTAAATGAGTTATTATTTTCAGAAAATGTCCTAAACTTCAATAAATCATAGAAAATTAAACGTAACTCCAAATTAAATAAATTATATATGAAAAATTATCAGAAAAATCCAAGGAATCCATCTGTACCATTTTCATGCATGTTAGAACAACTTATAGCTGCTGTTTAGCACAAATCAATCAAATGGCATTTGAATAATCACATATGGAGTTTGAATTTGAATCTTGTATTCAAACCAACTTCATTTAATCTGTTGCTAGTTGCATTAGCCCAAAACACATTCATTTTGCCATGTCATGATCATGCATCATATTGTGCATTGCATTGATTGTGTTCCTTTCTGTGTTGCCGGTATTTGTCCCCTCTCGATAGACGTGATACCGATGATGTGATCGTTGACACTGATGAAGACTCAATGTTATCTTCAGAAGTGCCAGGCAAGCAAAACCCCCTTGTTCATTCCGATAAAATCCCACTCTCTCGCTCCTGCTCTCTTTTACTGCATTAGGACCCGATTCATCTGTTACTTGCTGCGGTAGTTGAACCCCTTTATCCTCTGCATGACCTGTCATTGCCACAGTAAATAGATGAAACCCACTAGCATGAGTAGGAGTTGTTTGAGCCCTGTTGTGCCTACTCATTCATGCTTGTTGTCATGCCTGCTACTGCTTAGAGTTGTGTCAGGTCTGATTCATCGGGAATGGATCAGAGGTGTGTGAACATGTCCTACCATTGAGAGCTAAGTGTGTGAACATGATTTGGTAAAGGTAGCGATGAGAGCCCATGTAGGAGTACATGGTGGGTTGTCTCATTGCAGCCGTCCTCAGGAACTGAGTTCTGTGTTTGTGATCCATGATTCAGCTACTACCACGCATTGGGCCCGAAACCAATGGACCCTCTCGGCTTCTTAATCACCCTTGTCCTCTGTCCAGGAGTTGCAAGTAGTTTCTGGTGTTTGTAGTATGCTGGAGGCCGTGCGTAGCGCTGACCGTAGGGGTGGGCTGTGATGCGGTAGGCACGTGGCCGGGTAAACCGGGCGCTCGTTTGGTGTCACGGAACCCTGTTCACATCGTTTGGGGCTGTGAGCGAAACTCCGGCCGGATCTCCTCATGGATGGAACCCGAATAGGCGATAAACCTGGACTAGAGACTTGAGTGTTTAGGTAGGCCGTGGCCGACACCCACGTTGGGCTTCCGCTTGAAGGTTGCCGAGTACATGTCGTGTAAACGGCGGTAAGTGGTGAGAGCGTGTGTGAAGAAGTACACCCCTGCAGGGTTAATATGATCTATTCGAATAGCCGTGTCCGCGGTAAAGGACTTCTGGGTTGCTTATATCAGTTCATAGACAAGTGAAAGTGGATACTTTAAAATGCGCAAGATAAGCGTGAGTGCTATGGATGGCGTTCTCGTAGGGAGACGGGAGCGGATCCATAGTGGTGTATTGATATGGTGAATATGTGGACTCGTGTGCGCCACCTCAAAAGAGTTACTTGCAGTCGTAGTTCAGGATAGCCACCGAGTAAAAGCTGGCTTGCTGTAGTTAAACCCCACCATCCGTTTGTTCATAATGATGCATATGTAGTTAGTTCTGATGTAAGTCTTGCTGGGTACATTTGTACTCACGTTTGCCTATTTTATGTTTTTGCAGAGAGACTTCGGTCTCACTAGTAGTTTCGCGTGGACTTCGATGTTTAGCTTGTTACCTCAGCTACGATCTTGAGCCCTCGGCAGGATCTGATAGATAGTCAGGCTTTCAAGCCTTTTTCATTTATAGATGTCTGTACTCAGACATGATAGCTTCCGCTTGTGCTTTGATTTGTATGCTCTGATTGTTGGGTCATGAGACCTATGTTTGTAATATCTCGCTCCTCGGAGCCTATTGAATAAATTACTTGAGTCGTAGAGTCATGTTGTGATGCCATGTTGTATTTGCACATATCGAGCATATTGTGTGTATGTTATTGAAATGCTTGGTATGTGTGGGATCTGACCATCTAGTTGTTTATCCTTAGTAGCCTCTCTTACGGGGAAATGTCTCCTAGTGTTTCCACCGAGCCATGGTAGCTTGCTACTGCTCCGGAACACTTAGGCTGGCCGGCATGTGTCCTTCTTCGTTCCTGTGTCTGTCCCTTCGGGGAAATGTCACGCGATGAATACCGGAGTCCTGTTAGCCTGCTACAGCCCGGTTCATCGGAGTCCTGCTAGCCCAGTGCTACAGCCTGGATTCACTCGTTGATGACCGACACATTCGATGCTGGGTCATGGATGCCCGTCCCTGTAAGTCTGTGCCACTTTGGGTTTACGACTAGCCATGTCAGCCCGGGCTCCTTATCATATGGATGCTAGCGACACCGTCATATACGTGTGCCAAAAGGCGCAAACGGTCCCGGGCTAAGGTAAGGCGACACCCGTGGGAATACCGTGCGTGAGGCCGCAAAGTGATATGAGGTGTCACATGCTAGATCGATGTGGCATTGAGTCGGGGTCCTGACAATCACTTCCCTGGAGTATATGACAGCTTCAAGGCATGTGGAGTTGATAAGTTTGTGGCTCAGAAATTCACCAAGTGGAATGATGATCTCATTATGCAATTTTACTCCACTGCACACTTCTATCCAGATGGAAGGATTGTGTGGATGTCTGAGGGTACTAGGTACCGGTCTACAGTTGAAGAATGGGCTCAATTGATCAATGCTCCTGAAGAACATGAGGATGACTTGGATATCTATGCAAAGAATAAGAAAGACCACAACTCTATGGCCAACATGTACAAAGAGATCCCAGATGCTGCTTTGGATACACATAAGTTTGGATTTGTCGATTACCTATTGTCTGGTGTGCCAACAATCAATTGGATTCTAAGGCACACACTGCTACCCAAGTCAAGTGATCACAAGATGATCAGAGGACATCCTATCAACTTGCTGCACATATTTGATGTCCCGCAAAAGTTCAAGGTTATGAGCCTGATTATGCAAACAATCAAGAAGACTGTAGCTGATCAGAAAAGAAGTTGTGGATATGACCCACACATACAGGAGCTCATCAACTCAAATATGGGAAAAGGCAAGTACATTTTGGATAAGGAGCACATGCCCATCTACCCTGAATTTGAAGACAACACAGTTGTCATGACTGAGAATGAACCATCATCTGTGCAAGCACAAGAAAAGAGAGAGAAAGCTAAAGCTGAGAAAGATGCAAAGATGCCAACTGTGGAAGAGGCATCTCAGGTATTCTTGAAGAATGAGCAAGACCAGCTTGGATATCAGATCCAATCCACTCTGAGGATTGAGAAGGGCCTGGCCACCCTGACCAAGAACCAGGAAAGTCTGGAGAGGATTATTGAGACAAAATTCTATGACCTTGATGTCAAGGTAACTGAAATCCAATCTGCAGTTGAGCAACTTCAGGAGGAAGCAGAGGATAAGAAGGGCAAGTCTACCACAGATGCTTTTGCTAGAGTGCCCCGAGGACAGAGGTCTGCTACAGTGCTAGTGACTGACACAAGAGCTACAGCATCAGCACCAGCAGCTACAGCTCCAGTTCCAACTCCAGCAGCTACTCCACCAGCTCCAGCTACTTCATCAGAAGCTTTCGTTCTTGGAGTTCTCTCAACACCACCTCCCGAAGATCAAGTCTGAGAGTCATTTAGCACTATGCATTTTCAAACTTTTTGGTAACTTGTTGCCAAAGGGGGAGAAAAATGTATAGATCATAGGCTTTGAGAGAGAGTGTGCTGGTTTTTATCTCTCTTTGCACTTATTTGGTTTGATTTGAAACTTTATTGCGTGCTTGTGTGAGCTACTTGTGAGATACTTATTTGATCATGTGTTTCATCATATGCTACCCTTAATGCTTGTTGGATAATGCTATCTTTCATATGCTATTATGATCATTCACTTTGCTTGGTGATGAGTGCATGTTTTTAATCTCTATCATTTTGAGCGCTCCGCCAAGATGTATGTGACATGGAAGAGTAACCCATGATCCTAATCGATTGTGCATTTGCATTCAAAAGCAAATCTTAAATAATGCACAAATTTAGGGGGAGCTCTTGCTTATCACATACTTCTCAAAGCGACGATGTTTTTCAATACTGAGGGAGTCCTGGATTAGGGGTATCCGAACAGTCGGACTATATCCTTTGGCCGGACTGTTGGACTATGAAGATACAAGATTGAAGACTTCGTCTCGTGTTCGGATGGGACTCTCCTTGGCGTGGAAGGCAAGCTTGGCGATACGGATATGTAGAGATCCTCCCATTGTAACCAACTCTGTGTAACCCTAGCCCCCTCCGGTATCTATATAAACCGGAGGGTTTAGTCCGTAGGACGACAACAATCATACCATAGGCTAGCTTCTAGGGTTTAGCCTCTATGATCTCATGGTAGATCAACTCTTGTACTACTCATATCATCAATATCAATCAAGCAGGAAGTAGGGTATTACCTCCATCGTGAGGGCCCAAACCTGGGTAAACATTGTGTCCCTTGCCTCCTATTACCATCCGCCTTAGACGCACAGTTCAGGACCCCCTACCCAAGATCTGCCGGTTTTGACACCGACATTGGTGCTTTCATTGAGAGTTCCACTATGTCGTCGCTGTAAGGTTTGATGGCCCCTTCGATCATCGACAACGATGCGGTCCTGGGTGAGGTCTTCCTCCCCGGATAGATCTTCGTATTCGGTGGCTTCGCACTGCGGGCCAACTCGTTTGGCCATCTGGAGCAGATCGATAGCTACGCCCCTGGCCATCAGGTCAGGTTTGGAAACTTGAATTACATTGCCGATATCCGTGGAGACTTGATCTTTGACGGATTCGGGCCCATGGCAGGTGTGTCGCACGATCGCAATGAGCACGATATAGCTCTGCAGTCAGACGGTGTTCGGGAGTTCATGCCAGCAACCACTCCGCCCTTCAGTCCGGAACAGATTGCGCCATCCGAGGATGGGCGGATCGACCCCGCCTCGAAGGCTGCACCCTCAGTGGCGATAGATCCAAATACTAACCTTACCCCTCACGAGAGTCGTGACGCCGGACTACTGGACCCGTCCCCGGTCACGGACTCCGATTGGGCACCGATCATGGGTTCACCTCCGCGGATATCTTTCAGCACTCGCCCTTCGGCAACATACTGAACTTGTTAAAATCTCTCTCCCTGTTTGGAGAACCATGGTCGAAATATGTCCGGCTAGAGTGGGATGCGGATGACGAAGAAATTCACTCCCCACCCACCACCCACTTAGTAGCCACTGTGGACAACTTAACCGACATGCTCGACTTCGACTCCAAAGACATCGATGGCATGGACAACATGAAGGAGACGAACAAGAACCACTGCCCACGGGGCATTGGACCGCCACCTCATCATATGATATATGTATATATATATATATATGGTGGACACACCCAAAGAAGGCAATGGCGACAAGACAACGGAGGACGACCCCTCCAAGAAGCAACCCCAGCGCCGACGTCAACGGCGCCGCTCTAAGTCTCGCCACAGCAAAAGCGGTGATACCGGCACAGGAGATAAAAGTACTCCGGACAGTGCCGAAGATGATGACAATCCCCTCCAGCACGATCTAGAGCCGGAGGATGAACAAGCCAGCCCTCCTAAGAGAGCGGCAGAGGGAGAAACGGAGGATGACAACTATATGCCTCTCTCCGAAGACGAAGCGAGCCTCGACGACGAAGAATTTGTCCTGCCTGAGGATCCCGTCGAGTAGGAGCGCTTTAAGTGCCGGCTTATAGCCACAACAAATAGCCTGAAGAAAAAGCAGCAACAGCTTCGAGATGATCAGGATCTGCTAGAAGATAGATGGACTGAAGTCCTTGCGGCCGAGGAATACGAACTCGAACGCCCTTCCAAGGGTCACCCAAAGCGCAGGCTGCTACCCCTACTTGGGGAGGAAGCATGGAAACCTACATCACCAGTGTAAGACGCGGCTGATCGGCCACCTCGTGGCCGAGATAGAGAGGCAATCCGGCCTGAAAATCAGCCTGCAGCCCGCCGCCATTCAAACAAAAATACCAAGGCACCGGGAAACACGCGAGACCTGCGAGACGTATTGGAAGATAGGGCAAAACACGCAAGATCAATCTACGGATCACGAGGTCGTGCCCCTACAAGGGACGGTGACCGCCTCGCCGGATACATTAAAAGCAAGTCCGGACGGGCCGAATACAGCAGGCAGGACTCATGCGAGTGGCCTCGCGACATAGCCCAGCACAGAGGCGCGGCACACCCCCTATGCTTCACGGATGAAGTAATGGAGCATGAATTCCCAGAAGGTTTTAAACCTGTAAATATTGAATCATATGATGGTACAACAGAACCCGCGGTATGGATCGAGGACTTCCTTCTCCACATCCACATGGCCCGCGGTGATGATCTACATGCCATCAAGTACCTCCCATTAAAACTTAAAGGACCAGCTCGGCATTGGCTAAATAGCTTGCCAGCAAACTCCATTGGCTGTTGGGAGGATCTGGAAGACGCATTCCTCGACAATTTCCAGGGCACTTATGTGCGACCACCAGATGTCGATGACTTGAGCCACATAATTCAGCAGCCAGGGGAATCGGCCAGGCAATTCTGGACATGGTTCCTAACAAAGAAAAATCAAATTGTCGACTGTCCGGATGTAGAAGCCTTAGCGGCATTCAAGCACAACATCAATCGGCCAGGCAATTCTGGACATGGTTCCTAACAAAGAAAAATCAAATTGTCGACTGTCCGGATGCAGAAGCCTTAGCGGCATTCAAGCACAACATCAGTGACGAGTGGCTTGCCCAGCACCTTGGCCAGGAAAAGTCGAAGTCTATGGCAGCACTCACGACACTCATGACCCGCTTCTACATGGGAGAGGATAGCTGGCTGGCTCGTAGCAATAACATATCAAGGAACCTTGGCACTTCGGATACCAAGGATAGTAATGGCAGGCCACGTCACAGCAAACACAAGCGCCGCAGGAACGGCAATAACGCCAAGGATACGATAGTCAATGCCAGATTCAGAGGCTTTAAATCCGGTTAGCGGAGAAAACCATTCAAAAGAAGCACTTCGGGCCCGTCCAGTTTGGACCGCATACTCGATCGCTCGTGTCAAATACACGACACCCCCGATAAGCCAGCCAATCACACCAACAGAGAATGCTGGGTGTTCAAGCAGGCCGGCAAGTTAAATGCCGAAAGCAAGGACAAGGGGCTGCACAACGATGAATAGGAGGAGCCACGGCCGCCGAACACGGGAGGACAGAAGAGGTTCCCCCCACAAGTGAGGACGGTGAACATGATATACGCAACCCACATCCCCAAAAGGGGACGGAAGCATGCACTAAGGGACGTATATGCGATGGAGCCCGTCGCCCCAAAGTTCAACCTATGGTCCGCTTGTCCGATCAGTTTCGATTGCAGAGACCACCCCACTAGTATACGTCATGGCGGATCTGCTGGATTGGTCCTAGACCCCATCATTGACGGATTTCACCTAACTCGAGTCCTTATGGACGGCGGCAGCTGCCTGAACCTGCTCTATCAGGATATAGTGCACAAAATGGGTATAGACCCCTCGAGGATCAAGCCCACAAAAACGACCTTTAAAGGCATCATCCCAGGTATAGAAGCCCACTGTACGGGTTGAATCATGCTGGAAGTGGTCTTCGGATCTCCGGACAACTTTCAAAGCGAGGAGTTAATCTTCGACATCGTCCCGTTCCACAGCGGCTGTCATGCACTGCTGGGGCGAACCGCATTTGCAAAATTCAATGCAATACCACATTACACATACCTCAAGCTCAAGATGCCAGGACCTAGGGGGTCATCACAGTCAATGGAATCACATAGCGCTCACTCCGTACGGAGGAGCACACTGCGGCCCTCGCAGCGGAGGCACAAAGCAGCCTTTTAAGGCAGTCCACCAGTTCGGCGATAAGACCCCGGACACCGTCAAGCGCATCCGGAGTAACCTGCAGTAGGATCGCCTAGCGCGTTCAGAGCTCGCCTAGAAATTTGGCCCCCGCCCAAGTCTCCGCTGAATGGTGAAATTTGTGCATCGCCTACATAATTACGCATTGAAAATACCATGGGTATAGGCGGGGGCACGATCATGGCGCGTCCCACAATGCGGCTCAACCGCGCTAGGGGCTTACTACCTTCATCACTCTCTCCCTTTCAGGACTTTACTCTCTAGAAGGCCTATCCGGCAGCACGATTGCCGGACACATGATACAACACCCAAGGGGGCAGGAAGCTACGTCGTACAATGGAATCCCCAGGTGGTCTCTGATAACGAGTTAAATACCTGTTTTAAGATGCCAGTTCGTAGCTTGCCCTTGGATGGGACATGTCAAATAGTCCTATTTTTTGCTCACCGCACTACTTGTATCAGTATGCTTCGACGCATTTCTTAAATAAACAACGCATAGTACTAGTCTATTATTGCATTCTATCTTCTTTTATATATATGTTCATTTATGACAATCAGCACCCGTACACTCTGGTACGGCCAATACGCTAGGGACTTCCGTATACCCCATAATTCGGCGTGAGAAGTCCGAACACTTTTGACAGTGCGGCACCCCAAACTTATAGCATTATACGCATCAGCTCCGAATCATGTCTTGGGCCAATAGTTGGGTTTGCCCGGCTCCCATGTTTTGGTACCTTGCGTTCCTCTATATCGTCTAAGGTAGCACTGGGAGAACTACTGCGATTATGCCCTGGTTCTTCCGGCTGAGCACCTCAATAGAGAAAGCTAAAACTGACTGTCATGATGAGGCGAGAGCTGGTCACTGTTCGAGAGGTCTCAAGTCCCTAAAGACTTTTTCCACTTCGGGCGAGGAGTCGGCCTTGTCTGACTTAGGCGTGTATAGCGCCCCAAATTCGGCCTTCCGAATACTAGGGGCTTTGCCAAAATTTAAAATTGTAGACTTCTATGGCTAAGTGAGAGCGATAAAGCATTACAGTCCGATTGCCTGGTTCGCTGCGCTGAGCACCTCCCTCGAAGGACCCATAAATGGGAAAAAGAGTGCCCAGATTTATCCCGAACACCCCAGCACTAGTTGCATGGGGGCTGAAGCCGACGACTAGCAACTCTTAGATTTTATAAATGGCCGCACATAAGGTAATATTTTAAATTCAAAAGCGCTCCATAGCGCAAATGAACTAGTTTTCATAATACAGGATCACATGAGCAAGTTCATTCAAAAATTACATCCTTCGCACACTCGTCCGCTACAAGACGGGCACCCTTTAGGACACCCTCATAATACATTTCAGGGTGGCAATGCTCCTTGGCCTGCGGCGGCCCCTCCTTCACCAGCTTCTCGGCGTCCATCTTGGCCCAGTGCACCTTCGCACGGGCAAAAGCCCTGCGGGCACCCTCGATGCAGACGGACTGCTTTATGACTTCCAGCCGTGGGCAGGCATCCACAAGCCGCCTCACCATACCAAAGTAGCTGTTGGGAAGGGAATCACCAGGCCACATCCGGACTATAAGGCCCCTCATGGCCTATTCGGCCGCCTTGTGCAGCTCGACCAGTTGCTTCAGCTGGTCGCTTATGGGCATCGGGTGTTTGGTCCCAGTATACTGAGACCAGAACAACCTCTCTGTCGAGATCCCCTCCTTGGCCCGGTAGAACTCCGCGGCATCAGAAACACTGCAGGGAAGATCTGCGAACGCTCCTGGAGAGCTCCGAACTCGGGTAAGTAAAAGGAAATTTGCTTTTACATGCTTGCTTTGCATAATGAATGCCTTACCCGCCGCTATCTTCTTCACCGCCTCAATTTCCTGGAGGGCCTTTTGGGCTTCGGCCTTGGCATATTTTGCGCTTTCGAGGGCCTTGGCAAGCTTGGACTCTCACGTCCTCGATTCAAGCTCCAAGGACTTGTGCTTCTTCACGAGCGCCTAGAGCTCTTGCTGCACCTCGCCTACTCGGGCTTCTTGTTTTTCTCGCTTGATGCGCTCCATGGCCGCTTTAGTTTCCGCCTTGGACAGCGCCTGCTTCAGGGTCACCACTTCGGTAGTGGTCCCTAGCACATTCATGATGATCCTATTATCTTGCAACCAAATTGTTCCCTTCTTCTTTATAAACAAGGTATTGCTTACCTTCGTTCTCCTTGAGCTGCTTCTTGGCACAGCCGAGTTCCTCCTCGGACCGCTCGAGGTTCTGCTTCAGTGCGGCGACCTCCGCAGTACGTGCGGCCGCAGCCAGCAGTGAAGCCTGCATACGCATATAGACATATTCGGATTAGACTCCTGTAGTTATTATTCGATCCTCTATTCGGCTTTTCTTTCCGAACGCCAAACAGAGCATCAGGGGCTACTGTCTATGCGGCAATATTTTCCTACATTTCGAATACTCACCTCAAAGCCTCATAGGAGGCTGGCATAGGCTTCAGTCAGTCTGCTCTTGGCAGACTGAACCTTTTTGATCACCGCACTCATGATAGTGCGGTGCTCCTCGTCGATGGAAGCGCTGCGAAGCACTTCCTGCAAGTTGTCCGGTGCCTCTGGGTGGACAGAGGTCACCGGCACAGACGGCTTGCCCCTCTTAGCAGGGGGTCACCTGCCGGAGTCCGGGACCACTGGTGGGTCCGGCGCGGTGTTCAGCTGAGGGCCGAACTTGGAGCCCGTGGGAGTCTTGCTCCCTTTGCGCCCAGGGTCCAGAAGGTCGCCTTGAGGCGCCTCCAGGACTACCTCCCATTGGCTTGGTGCCCTTGAGACAACACCTCGACGTTGTCTGTAGGGCGAGGGGAGGAGGCGGTCGGAAGTGAATCACTATTCATATCCGACGGGTCCAAAGAACCGTCCGACGAAGATACGTCGATACGGGCTCGGTACGGACTGCATAATCATGTTCGGCGTAAGGAGGAGCAGTGTGATAAAAGCATACCATGAATTACTCTGGTATCCAAATACTTACGACTTCGCCAGGGGTTTGCCCCTGGGCAACCACTCATCTTCGGTGTGAGCGGCGGTCGCGGAGCAGTCCGGAAGGAGAGTCCTTCCCTTCTTGGACCCTCCGGCCTCCCCGGTTGGGGCGGCCTTCCTCTTCTTGCCTCCCCCGACTGGAGAGGGAGAATCTTCATCTTCCTCCTCCTTGTTTTCACGAGAGGAGTGCGTCTTGGAGTTATCGGATGATGAGTCCCATACCACCTGACAGCAGGAACTCTTTCGAGTCCCCGCGGCCTTCTTCTTGGCCTTCTTCTCCGGCACCTCGTAGGGTGCCGGAGTCAACATCTCCGTCAGGAGAGCGTCTGCTAGATCTTCGGGCAGGGGCGCCGGGCAGTTGAACTGCCCTGCTGTCTCCTTCCAGTCGTGTCAAAGGCATAGAAGCTCAGATCCCGCACACGATTAAGCTGGGGAAAGTAAACATCCTACAAGGTTTAGGAAACTTACCGGATTCGCAGGGCGCTTCGCGCTAAGCCCGCGGTCCTCGGTAAGGGAAGGAGGGACCTCAGCGCCCTTGAACAGCACCCTCCAGACGTCCTTGTGCATCGTGTCGAAGAGCTCGTGCAGAGTCTGGTGCTGGGCTGGGTCGAACTCCCATAAATTAAATGCCCGTTGTTTACACGGGAGGATCCGGCGGAAGAGCATGACCTGGACCACATTGACAAGCTTGAGTTTCTTGTTTATCATGTTCCGGATACACTTCTGGAGTCCGCTGAGCTCCACCGATGAACCCCAGGACAAGCCCTTCTCTTTCCAGGAGGTAAGCCGCATGGGGATCCCGGATCGGAACTCGGGGGCCGCCACCCCGTTGGTGTCGCGCGGCTCGGTGATGTAGAACCACCCCGATTGCCACCCCTTTATGGTCTCCACATAGGAGCCCTCGAGCCATGTGACATTGGGCATTTTGCCCACCATGGCGCCTCTGCATTCCGCTTGCTGACCGCCCAGAACCTTCGGCTTGACATTGAAGGTCTTCAGCCACAGGCCGAAGTGGGTCTGGACGCGGAGGAAGGCCTCGCACACGACGATAAATGCCGAGATGTTGAGGATAAAGTTCGGGGCTAGATCATGGAAGTCCAACCCATGGTAGAACATGAGGCCGCGGACGAACGGGTGAAGGGGGCATCCCAGTCCGCGGACGAAGTGGGTGAGGAAAACTACCCTCTCGTAAGATTCTGGGTAGGGATGAACTACCCTTCGTCGGGCAGCTGGTGCGCGATATCCGCGGCCAAGTATCCGGCTCCCCGCAGCTTGCTAATGTCCTCCTCCGTGACGGTGGATTTCATCCACTTGCCTCCCGCTCCAGACATGGTTGGAGTGGTGTGAGGAGAAAGGTGTGAACTTGGGTGTTGGAGCTCGAGTGCGCAAGAATGGATGAGCGAGGAGGAAGAAAGCGTAGGTGAAAAAAGGTGAACCCTTATCCCTTTATAAAGGCGGACGAAACTATACGCCCCCACTAGCTCGGTTAACTCGCTTATTCCCCAAGCGCCGCAATTGATGGCACAGTTGGGTTACCCACGTCTGTATTGATGAGAATCCATGATAAGGGGACACGATCTCTGCTTTGACAAGACATGCCAATGAAATTGCCTCGCGATATGTGCCAAGGCTGTTTGAGAAAAACGGTTCGAATAATGACCGGGCCGTGGTATGATGTCCTGATATCGAGTGCGTCAGCAGATTAGATTGGTGGAAATATTATTCTCTCTACGATGGTATGTGGAACTTGTTTTGCAGAGCCGGACACTATTCTTGTGTTCAAGATCTTCTATGGAGTATTCGGAGGAGGAACCTGCCTTGCAATGTCGAAGACAATCTGCGCGCCGGACTCATCGTCATTGAAGCCTGGTTCAGGGGCTACTGAGGGAGCCCTAGATTAGGGAGTATCCAGACAGCCGAACTATATCCTTTTGCTGGACTGTTGGACTATGAAGATACAAGATTGAAGACTTCGTCTCGTGTCCGGATGGGACTCTCCTTGGCGTGGAAGGCAAGCTTGGCAATACGGATATGTAGATCTCCTCCCATTGTAACCGACTTTGTGTAACCCTAGCCCCCTCCGGTGTCTATATAAACCAGAGGGTTTAGTCCGTAGGATGACAACAATCATACCATAGGCTAGCTTGTAGGGTTTAGCCTCTACAATTTCGTGGTAGATCAACTCTTGTACTACTCATATCATCAAGATCAATCAAGTAGGAAGTAGGGTATTACCTCCATCGTGAGGGCCCAAACCTGGGTAAACATTATGTCCCTTGCCTCCTGTTACCATCCGCCTTAGACGCACAGTTCAGGACCCCCTACCCGAGATCCGCCGGTTTTGACACCAACAAATACCATTTATCATTTGTCGAAGCTTTGATCTATATGTTGTCATCAATTACCAAAAAGGGGGAGATTGAAAGTGCAACTATCCCTAGGTGGTTTTGGTAATTCCTAGAAACATATAGCTCATTGAGCTAATGCTATTCCAAGATAAACATTTCAGGAAAGCTCGGCATGGCATGGATTAGAAAGTGGACCCTTCAAAATGCTAAGGACAAAGGATTGGCTCAAGCTCAAAGCACAAGACTCTACATTTTCTATTTTAGTGATCCAAGATCACATTGAGTCTATAGGAAAAGCCAATACTATTAAGAAGGGATGAGGTGTTGCTTAATGAGGATCTTGCTCAAAATTCTTAGTGATATGCTCCAAAACCCTCTACTACTTTCTCATATCCACATATGTCCTAAACAAAAAATTCCAACTCGGCTCCACCTAAATTTCATATCCGGAGCCACCGAGTTCAGTTGTCATAGCCACTGCCAGAAACCCTAATCAATTCGGTCTCACCGATAGGGATCTCGGTCCCACCGAGATGGGGTTGTAATCTCTCTGTTTCCTTTTCATAACGTTTCGGTCAAACCGAGATGAGCGATCGGTCCCACCGAGATTGCAATGCAAACTCTCTGTTTCTCTTTTGTAACGTTTCGGTCCAACCGAGATGAGCAAATCGGTCCCACCGAGTTTGCCTGACCAACTCTCTGTTTGACTATTACCAAAATCGGTCTCACCGAGTTTGTGTAATCGGTCTCACCGAGATTGCGTTATGCCCTAACCCTAACAAAATCGGTCCCATCGAGTTGGCATGTCGGTCCCACCGAAAATCCTAATGTTCACATTTTGAACTAAATCGGTCTCACCGAGTTGCATGATTCGGTCCCACCAAGTTTGGTGATTTGTGTGTAACAGTTAGATTTTGTGTGGAGGCTATATATACCCCTCCACCCACTCTTCATTCGTGGAGAGAGCCATCAGAACATGCCTACACTTCCAACACATATTTTCTGAGAGAGAACCAACTAGACTTGTGTGGAGGTCAAGATATTCCATTCCAACCACATGAATCTTGATCTCTAGCCTTCCCCAAGTTCCTTTGCACTCAAATCTTCTTTCTACCAAATCCAATCCTATGAGAGAGAGTTGATTGTTGGGGAGACTATCATTTGAAGCACAAGAGCAAGGAGTTCATCATCAACACACCATTTGTTACTTCTTGGAGAGTGGTGCCTCCTAGATTGGCTAGGTGTCACTTGGGAGCCTCCGACAAGATTGTGGAGTTGAACCAAGGAGTTTGTAAGGGCAAGGAGATCGCCTACTTCGTGAAGATCTACCCGAGTGAGGCAAGTCCTTCGTGGGCGACAGCCATGGTGGGATAGACAAGGTTGCTTCTTCGTGGACCCTTCATGGGTGGAGCCCTCCGTGGACTCGCGCAACCGTTACCCTTCGTGGTTTCAAGTCTCCATCAACGTGGATGTACGATAGCACCACCTATCGGAACCACGGATAAAAAATCTCCATGTCAACATTGCGTTTGCTCCTTGAAACTCATCCATTTACCTTCATATGCAATTTTTTTACATTCGGCTGCTATACTCTTAGAATTGCATGTGTAGGTTGATTGCTTGACTTGTGCTAAGTTGCTAAAATCTATGAAGAACTAAAATTGGGAAAAGGCTAGATTTTTATTTGGTCAAGTAGTCTAATCACCCCCCCCCCCCACTAGACATACTTCCGATCCTACAGTAATGCAAGTCATGCTAGTTCGTCGGGTCCTGCCATGCCAACGTCGACCTCTCCGTATGTGGGAGCTCAACCCGGAAGGACCACAAACTATTCAGAAACTCTTCGGCGTGACGCTCGAAGAGATGTATGGGTTGTTCTTCGGATCACGAATAAAGTCTCTGGAAACCACCAAGGATGCGAGTCTAAACTGCAATCGTCCAGATACCCACGTAAGTAATTCAGTGGCCGAACATGCTGTCTTTTCATTTGTCACGGTGTTATTCTAAAAAAATCGCTCTTGGCCAGGACTGGATAAGAAAGGCGAAGATCATTAGGTGTTCGGCCCCCCATCCCAAAGGCTCACCGGATCCTGTACTACCCAGGATGCTTGAGCACGCACCTTATCAAGTGCCATCGGGGGAAGATAAAGCGAGGAATAAAGAAGCCGAAAGCGGGCCTCACGCATTACTCATCCAAACCTGGGGAATTAGTGTCTCTGCGAAGCAGGATAATCGGGGAGAAGGATCTAGAATCCCCTCTCCCCAAGAAAGGAAAAGGACCGCCTCTGAAGAATTGGAAACAAGGGTTTCCAAACAAGGGACGAAACCTTCGTCAGGGGGGCCTACCCCGGAGGGCGTCGTTACCGCACTATTCCCGCAAGGGGGTCAGCCCTCCACTGAGCTATAAGTGAACAAGAGTACTTTTGTTAGATATATCATGCTTTCTCTCCGAGGACAATAACCGAGACGCATGTCTTGCGGCCCAGATCGTAGCCCTTCTCAATAGAGTTCGTCTTCAGGGGATCTTCTTCCGGAGATGATGGAGAACAAAATGCCTCTCCCTGTCTCCCCGGCTCATGGGGCGGATGACCCTGAGGTGTCGTCATGAAGGATTTCTCCTGATCTGCCAAGGCCAGAAGGTAACCCTTCGGCCACCCGAAGTCTGGAGTATTCGGCTCCTAAGGAGACCAATAGAAAGAATCCGGGACTGTCCGGTGCACAACCGGACGCACTGATGGGTCTTCTGGAGCAAGCGCCTATCTTAGAGGCGCATCATACCTTAATGGGTACGGTGGTTGAAAGGATTTCATCCGCCAAAAGTGGGTTGCATTAAGCTTTTACGAGCCTGCTAAAAGGCTTTGAGGTACGCCAAGTAATATATATATTTTTTGACAATACCGTAAACGCTAGGTGTGCCCTATACAGATGGTAGCCCCTGAGACGGCAGCTTGATGCGGCAGATACCGACATCGCGCTTGTGAACAAGCGGCTTGACGAGGCGCAGGGTATGTATTATCGTGTGGACAATAAATATTAAGAGGAGCATGATGCTAGTAACTATAATATGATGTGACTGCAGATGGAGCTGCCGCCGTGGAGACCCTTTAGGCGGAGCTTGCCCAAGCCAGGAGAAGTGATGCGGCTGCCCTAAAGGCGGCCGAAGAGTTAAGAGCTGAACAGGTTGCTCGTCGCAAGAGCGAAGATAAAATGGCCAAGATGGTTGTTGAGCTGAAAGATGCCACCGGCCGGTATGAGCTTCTTCAAAAGGAAATCCAAGCGAAAGCGATGGACCTGAAGAAAGCCATGGAAGCAGCCAAGGAAACCCGCTCTAAAATCAGAGCGGCGAAGGTGGAGCTCCGTCAAGCCAGAGATATCGCGGCTGGGAAGCCCCTTTGTTGTGGACGAAGTTTGGAGACCCAAAGTATGCCCCTCTGGATCAATTATGGAGTGCTGCAGACATGTACTCGGACTTGGCAATGAGTGCTACTGATGCAACTGAGTTTTTCAAAGATCAGAAAGATCAGGAAGTGGAAAGATTGTTCTGGTCGCAGTTCAGTACTCCAACGCGTTCGCTGCTGTTAAATGAACAAATGGCCGAGTGGGTCGAGCTCCATAGGTTGTCCGGACTTGCCATGAGGTCTGTCGTGGATCATCTTTGGCCGGAGGGACCAAGGCCGAATAGTTATTTTGGTTTAGTGCAACGATTCCTTGGTGTTGTGCCGCATATCGACGCTATAAAGAGGTCGGCGTGCATAGAGGGTGCGCGGATGGCTCTTGCTTGTGTTAAGACATACTGTGCAGAGATGGAGGCCACCGCTATTCGGACCTGAGGTCCGGCCATAGGCCAGGTCCCGATTGAGCACTATTTTGAAGAAGTCCTAGAAGGTGCTCGTTTAATAGAGGCTCGGTGCTCGAAGAGTATCATGTTCGAGTGACATGTGCCCCAATTGTAAAAACAATGCTATTTGGATTATAAAGGCTGTATTTATACTTTTGCCTGAAAGTATTATGATGCCTCATGTGTGGCCGTTTATGTATTTAGATAACCTGAAAGTTTGCAGTCGTCGGCTTCAGACCCCACGCACATAATGCGGGGGTGTTCGGAAAAGCGCATATTCACACTTGATCCAACGTCTTGGTCCATTAAGGAGGTGATAGCGCGGTGAACAAGGCAATCGGACTATATAGCTTTAACACTTTCACTTAGCCATAGGAGTTTGACGGTGGAGCTACTATATAGCCCCTAGTACTTCCGCGCTCACCCGAATACGGTACGCGTACATACATGACCGGGAAACCGGTCCTTCGTTAATGCGGAGGAATCACGAAGATTCCAATGAGTCATCGAGTGGTTGACCAGTCTCACGCTTTATCATGACAGTCAGTTTTCGGCTTTCTCTGCTGAGGTGCTCATCCGGATGAACCAGGGCACAATCGCAGCGGTTCTCCTGGTGCCACCTTAGCCGATAGAGCAGAATGTAAGGTAGCAAAACACGGGAGCCGGGCAAACCCAACTATTGACCAAAGACATGATTCAGAGTTGGTGCATATAAGGCCAAACTCGCGACGCTGGACACTCCCTAAGGTATTCGGACTTTACAACATATGCTGGGCTGAATAACGCCCTCGATAATAAACCCTAAATTTCCAAGTACGTGCATTAGTCTGATGTGACGAAAATGTCAATAACGCCATCATCCCTCTCAGTTGTGTTGAGTATCCAGAGGGTGTGAAGCAACAAGAGATAGTAAAAAAAGGTTTACGCAGGGTCTTAATCTAAAAAGAAACCTTTGAGCGAGGCCCTGCTGCATATCTGCGCCTGTGTCTCCGTTGTGCCGTATCCTGGAAGGGCGTAGCATGATTATCATTTGTAAAAGAGGAAAAACCCCATGTAAAAGTCTTCGTGCGAAAAATTGGTTATTTTTAATGAACCATTAAAATGCAATCTAAATGGGGTCAAGCCGAACTGTATCCCTTTTGACATGCGGGAAGCCCCTAGCACCACCTATGGGGTTATATCCATCTACCCAATCTCAGGTTTATCTGAGCTGTTACAGCTAGTGGTGCGCCCGACTCGTCGAACCGTGTCCGCGGTCTTGACGACCAATCATTTATTCTGGTTCGAGAGGTCGTTCAGTGTTTGGCTGCTAGAGCCGCCACACATTCTTCCACACGTAAGGAATGCTCTGTGTTTCCACTAACTATGATGATGCCACGCGGACCGGGCATTTTAAGCTTAAGATAAGCGTAATACGGTACTGCGTTAAAACGAGCGAAGGCCATTCTTCCGAGTAGTGCGTGATAGCTGCTTCGGAATGGAGCGATGTCGAAGGTTAATTCTTCGCTTCGAAAGTTGTCGGGAGAACCGAATACAACCTCTAGAACTAGAGAGCCCGTGTAGCGGGCTTCTAGGCCTGGTATTACTCCTTTAAAGGTAGTATTGCTTTGGCTGATTCTTGTCTAGTCTATCCCCATTTTGCAGACTTTGTCCTGATATATCAGATTAAGACTACTGTCGCTGTCCATAAGGACTCGGGTGAGATGGTATCCGTTAATTATTGGGTCTAGCACCAATGCAGCCGATCCTCCATGCCGGATACTAGTTGGGTGATCCCTACGATCAAAAGTGATCGGGCAGGCCGACCAAGGGTTGAACTTGGGGGTGACGGGCTCCATGGCGCATACGTCTCGGAGTGCGCGTTTGCTCCTCCTCTTCGTTACGTGAATCATGTTCACTATTTTGACCTCTTGTGGGAATTTTCTCTGTCCCCCAGTGTTTAGCTGGCGAGGCTCATCCTCGTCTTCACTTGGTCTCTCCCTCCCTTTACGTTCGGTGTTTAGCTTGCCGACCTACTTGAAGACCCAGCATTCTCTGTTGGTGTGATTTGCAGGTTTGCCGGAGGTGCCATGAATCTGACATAATCTGTCTCGAATCTTGTTTAGGCTGGACGGTCCATCTCTGCTGCCTTTAAATGGCTTTTTCCGTTGACCGGGTTGAGAGCTCCTGAATCCAGCGTTTACTGCCGTATTGTCTGGGTTGTCTTCATTGTTTCGATGCTTGCTTTTATTGCGTCGCGGTTTTCCATTGCCATCCCTGACTTCAGATTTGCCTGGGTCGCTAGTGCCGCTACGGGCCAACCAACTATCCTCGCCCACGCAAAAGCGGGTCATAAGGCTTGTTAGGGCTGCCATTGTCCTCGGTCTTTCCTGGCCGAGGTGTCTGGTGAGCCATTTGTCCCGGACACTGTGTTTGAAAGCCGCTAAGGCTTCAGCATCCGGGCAGTCGAAAATTTGATTCTTCTTAGTGAGGAATATGTTCCAAAGCTTTCGGGCTGACTTTCCGGGCTATTGAATTATATGACTTAAATCGTCTGCATCCGAAGGTCGGACATAGGTCCCTTGAAAATTAGCCCTAAAAGCATCCTCAAGCTCTTCCCAACTTCCAATTGAGTTTTCAGGGAGGCTCTTCAGCCAGTGCCAAGCTGGTCCTTTCAACTTGAGGGGCAAGTATTTGATGGCGTGGAGATCATCTCCGCGAGCCATGTGGATATGAAGGATAAAGTCCTCAATCCAGACCCCAGGGTCTGTCGTTCCGTCGTATGCCTCTATGTTCACAGGTTTGAATCCCTCTGGAAATTCCTGATCCAGCACATCATCGGTGAAGCAAAGGGGGTGCGCAGCACCCCTGTATTTGGATGTGTCATGTCATTCTAACGGTTGCAGTGTTTGGTTTTGATTCTGTGCTGGAGCGCGCTTCCTAGATCCGCAGATGGACCTGGTCATACCGGCTTTTTGGTGCAAGTCCTCACGTAAATCGTGTGCTGACTTATGTGCGACGTCGTTAGCCGCCCTATCGCAGCCACGGGGTGGTCAATCCGGCTGATTGGCCGTTTTATGTTTCGGCTGTATGGGCTCTAAAGCCTCGTCATCGAATTCAGGCAGCAGCTTGCGCTTTGGATAGCTCTTTGTGTGGCGACTGCCACCGTATTTTTCTTCAGTGTCTAGCATGTTGTTCCATCTACTGTTGAATGTATTTTGCGCGGCCTTAAGCCTTTGCTTCTGCTTCTTCAGACTCCTCGCGGTGGCAATAAGCCTTCTATGGAGGTTCTCTTGCTCCAAATGCCTTTCCGGGATGATGTGTGCATCGTCGTCTGGACTGTTCTCCTCTCCGGAGACATGTTGGTGAGCTTTACCCTCGGTATCGCCGCGATCGGACAGCGGCTCCGTACTGTGTTTGCCATCCGCTGGCTCGTCCTGCTCTGTCGCTGGGTCCATGTGGTCGTCGTTTCCTTTGGAGTCGACCGGGGTATTATTCTTTCTTGCGTTGTTATCGCTATTTTTGTCGAGACGGGATTTGGAGCGGCGCCTACGTCGTAGCTTTGGTTGCTTCTCGAGGGGATTATCCTTTGCTGCGTCCTTCCGTTCCTCGTCATTGTTTTCTTTGGGTGTATCCACCATGTATATATCGTGTGATGAAGTGGTTGTCCAGCGCCCTGTGGGCGGTGGTTCCTGTTCCTCTCCTGCATCGTCGTCCATACCGTCGATGTCTTCAGAGACGAAATCGAGCATGTCGGTTAAGTCGTCGATAGTGTCTATTAAGTGGGTGGTGGGTGGGGAATGAATTTATTCGTCGTCCGCTTCCCACTCAAGCCGGACATAGTTCGGCCAAGGGTCTCCTGACAAGGAGAGAGACCTTAATGAATTTAGCACATCGCCCAGGGGTGAATGCTGGAAAATATCCACGGAGGTAAACTCCATGATCAGTGCCCAATCAGATTCGATAGGCACGGACGCAAGCGGTTCGGAGCCCGTGGCCGGGGACGAATCCAAGGGTTCGACAACACGGGTCTCATAAGAGGTGAAGTCAGCATTCGGCTCTAATGCCGCTGAGTGTGCGACCTCCGTGGCGGGGTCCATCCACCCGTCCTCGGATGGCACGATCTGCTCCGGATTGAGGACCGGAGTAGGCATAGGTGTGATCTCCCGAACACCGTCCGACAGCAGAGCCAAGTCGTGCTCGTCGTGACTGTGCGGCACACCTGACATGGGCTCTAATCCGTCGAAGATCAAGTCTCTGCGGATGTCGGCAGTATAGTTTAAGCTTCCAAACCTGACCTGATGGCTAGGGGCGTAGCTCTCGATCTGCTCCAGATGGCCAAGCGAGTTGGCCCGCAGTACGAAGCCGCCAAATACAAAGATATGTCCGGGGAGGAAAACCTAAACCTGGATCGCATCGTTGCAAATGATCGAAGTGGCCATCAAGCCTTTATCATGATGGCACAGTGGAACTCTCAATGAAAGCACCAATGTCGGTGTCAAAACCAGTGGATCTCGGGTAGGGGGTCCTGAACTGTCCGTCTAAGGCAGATGGTAACAGGAGGTGGGGCACACAATGTTTACCCAGGTTCGGTCCCTCTCGATGGAGGTAATACCCTACTTCCTGCTTGATTGATCTTGATGATATGAGTATTACAAGAGTCGATCTACCATGAGATCGTAGAGGCTAAACCCTAGAAGCTAGCCTATGATTATGATTGTTGTTGTCCTACGGACTAAACCCTCTGGTTTATATAGACACCGGAGGGGGCTAGGGTTACACAGAGTCGGTTACATGGGAGGAGATCTACATATCCGAATTGCCAAGCTTTCCTTCCACGCAAAGGAGAGTCCCACCCGGACATGGGACGAAGTCTTCAATCTTGTATCTTCATAGTCCAACAGTCTGGCCAAAGTATATAGTCCAGCTATCCGAGGACCCCCTAATCCAGGACTCCCTCAATGGGTATCATTATTTTCTGACCTTCACAAATGATTTGAGCAGATATGGATATATCTACTTGATGAAATAGAAGTCTGAAACATTTGAAAAGTTCATATAATTTCAGAGTGAAGTGGAAAATCATCGTAACAAGAAAATAAAGTTTCTATGATCTGATCGTGGAGAAGAATATGTGAGTTGCGAGTTTGGTCTTTGTTTGAAACAATGCGGAATAGTTTCACAACTCACGCCACCTGGAACACCACAGCGTAATGGTGTGTCCGAACATCGTAGTCGTACTTTATTAGATATGGTGTGATCTATGATGTCTCTTACCGATCTACCACTATTGTTTTGGGGTTATGCATTAGAGACAGTTGCATTCACGTTAAATAGGGCACCATCTAAATCCGTTGAGATCACACCATATGAACTGTGGTTTGGCAAGAAACCAAAATTTTCGTTTCTTAAAGTTTGGGGTTGCGATACTTATATGAAAAAGTTTCATCCTAATAAGCTCAACCCCAAATCGGAGAAATGTATCTTCATAGGATACCCAAAGGAGGCAGTTGGGTACACCTTCTATCACAGATCCGAAGGCAAGACATTCGTTGCTAAGAATGGATCCTTTCTAGAGAAGGAGTTTCTCTCGAAAGAAGTGAGTGGGAGTAAAGTAGAACTTGATGAGGTAACTGTACCTGCTCCCTTATTGGAAAGTAGTTCATCACAAAAATCTATTCCTGTGACTCCTATACCAATTAGTGAGGAAGCTAATGATGATGATCATGTAACTTTAGATCAAGTTACTACTGAACCTCATAGGTAAACCAGAGTGAGATCTGCACCAGAGTGGTACGGTAATCCCATTCTGGAGGTCATGTTACTTGACCCTTACGAACCTACGAAATATGAGGAAACGATGATGAGCCCAGATTCCGCAAAATGGCTTGAAGCCATGGAATCTGAGATGGGATCCATGTATGAGAACAAAGTGTGGACTTTGGTTGACTTGCCCGATGATCGGCAAGCCATAGAAAATAAATGGATCTTGAAGAGGAAGACGGATGCTGATAGTAGTGTTACTATCTACAAAGCTCGAATTGTCGCAAAATGTTTTCGACAAATTCAAGGTGTTGACTACGATAGTTTTTCTCACTCGTAGCGATGCTTAAGTCTGTCTGAATCCTGTTAGCAATTGCTGCATTTTATGAAATCTGGCAAATGGATAAACAAAACTGCATTCCTTAATGGATTTCTTAAATAAGAGTTGTATATGATGCAACCAGAAGGTTTTGTCGATCCTAAAGATGCTAACAAAGTGTGCAAGCTCCAGCGATCCATTTATGGACTGGTGCAAGCCTCTCGGAGTTGGAATAAATGTTTTGATAGTGTGATCAAATCATATGGTTTTATACATACTTTTGGAGAAGCCTGTATTTACAAGAAAGTGAGTGGGAGCTCTATAGCATTTATAATCTTATATGTGGATGACATATTGTTGATTGGAAATGATATAGAATTTCTGGATAGCATAAAAGGATACTTGAATAAGAATTTTTTAATGAAGAACCTCGGTGAAGCTGCTTACATATTGAGCATCAAGATCTATAGAGATAGACCATAGACGCTTGATAAGTTTTTCAATGAGCATATACCTTGACAAGTTTTTGAAGTAGTTCAAAATGGAACAGTCAAAGAAAGAGTTCTTACCAGTGTTACAAGGTGTGAAATTGAGTAAGACTCAAAGCCCGACCACAGCAGAAGATAGAAAGAGAATGAAAGTCATTCCCTATGCCTCAGCCATAGGTTCTATAAAGTATGTCATGCTGTGTACCAGATCTATTGTATACCCTACACTGAGTTTGGCAAAGAAGTACAATAGTGATATAGGAGTAGATTACTGGACAGCGGTCAAACTTATCCTTAGCGGAATAAGTATATGTTTCTCGATTATGGAGGTGACAAAAGGTTTGTCATAAAGAGTTATGTCAATGCAAGCTTTGACACCGATCTAGATGACTCTGAGTCTCGATATAGATAGATATTGAAAGTGGGAGCAATTATCTAGAGTAGCTCCGTGCAGAGCATTGTTAACATAGAAATTTGCAAAATACATACGGATCTGAATATGGCAGACCCGTTGACTAAACTTCTCTCATAAGCAAAACATGATCACACCTTAGTACTCTTTGGGTGTTAATCACATAGCAATGTGAACTAGATTATTAACTCTAGTAAACCCTTTGGGTGTTGGTCACATGACGATGTGAACTATGGGTGTTAATCACATGGTGATGTGAACTATTGATGTTAAATCACATGGCGATGTGATCTAGATTATTGACTCTAGTGCAAGTGGGAGACTGAAGGAAATATGCCCTAGAGGCAATAATAAAGTTATTATTTATTTCCTTATATCATGATAAATGTTTATTATTCATGCTAGAATTGTATTAACTGGAAACATAATACTTGTGTGAATACATAGACAAACAGAGTGTCACTAGTATGCCTCTACTTGACTAGCTCATTGATCAAAGATGGTTATCTTTCCTAGCCATTTACATGAGTTGTCATTTGATTAACGGGATCACATCATTAGGAGAATGACATGATTGACTTGACCCATTCCGTTAGCTTAGCACACGATCGTTTAGTATTCTGCTATTGCTTTCTTCATGACTTATACATGTTCCTATGAGTATGAGATTATGCAACACCCGTTTACCGGAGGAACACTTCGAGTGCTACCAAACGTCACAACATAACTGGCTGATTATAAAGGTGCTCTACAGGTGTATCCAAAGGTACTTGTTGGGTTGGCGTATTTCGAGATTAGGATTTGTCACTCTGATTGTTGGAGAGGTATCTCTGGGCCCACTCGATAATGCAGATCACTATAAGCCTTGCAAGCATTGCAACTAATAAGTTAGTTGCGGGATGATGTATTATAGAACGAGTAAAGAGACTTGCCGGTAACGAGATTGAACTAGGTATTGAGATACTGACGATCGAATGTCGGGCAAGTAACATACCGATGACAAAGGGAACAACGTATGTTGTTATGCGGTTTGACCGATAAAGATCTTCGTAGAATATGTGGGAGCCAATATGAGCATCCAGGTTCCGCTATTGGTTATTGACCGGAGACGTGTCTCGGTCATGTCTACATAGTTCTCGAAACCGTAGGGTCTGCACGCTTAAAGTTCGATGATCGTTATATTATGAGTTTATGTGTTTTGATGTACTGAAGGTTGTTCGGAGTCCCGGATGTGATCACGGACATGACGAGGAGTCTCGAAATGGTCGAGGCGTAAAGATCAATATATTGGACGACTCTGTTTGGACACCGGAAAGGTTCCGGAAGGTTTCGGACATTTACCGGAGTACCGGGGGTTACTGGACCCCCCCCCAGGAACTAATGGGCCTTGTTGGGCCCTAGTGGAGAGAGAGGGGGGCGGCCAGGGCAAGAAATGCGCCCCCTCCCCTTGAGTCCGAATAGGACAAGGAAGGGGGGCGGCGCCCCCCTTGCCTTTACCCTCTCCCACTCCTTCATTCCCCCTCCTTCTTGGACTAGGAAATGGAGGGGCAAACCTACTTGGAGTAGGTTTCCCCCTCCTAGGGCGCGCCACCCCCTTGGCCGGCCCCATCCTCCTCCCCCCCCTTTATATACGGAGGAGGGGGCACCCCATAGCCACAACAATTGATCTCTTGATCTCTTAGCCGTGTGCGGTGCCCCCCCTCCACCAGAATCCACCTCGATAATATCGTAGCGATGCTTAGGTGAAGCCCTGTGTCGGTAGAACATCATCATCGTCACCATTCCATCATGCTAACAGAACTCTCCCTCAAAGCTCGGCTGGATCGGAGTTCGAGGGACGTCATCGAGCTGAACGTGTGCTGAACTCGGAGGTGCCGTGCGTTCGGTACTTGATCGGTCGGATCGTGAAGATGTACAACTACATCAACCGCGTTGTGCTAACGCTTCCGCTTTCGGTCTACGAGGGTACGTGGACAACACTCTCCCGTCTCGTTGCTATGCATCACCATTATCCTGTGTGTGCGTAGGAATTTTTTTTAAATTACTACGTTCCCCAACAATTTTAATATCCACTTGTCCTCCTTTTCAAATTCCTATTCATGAAGCACAAGACTAAGAGATAGTAGCATAATAGCATTATAACCGTACATTTTCTTGTGGTTTGACTTAATCTCACCATGCTTCTTTGCATCTTTTGATCTTCCAAATCTTGTGAACCAAACACCCAGATTGGTAGAAATCATGTGTTTTTAAATTCTCTGTTTTGCACATGCATTCATATCCTATTCATGTGTATTTCCTATCCCTGCATTGTTAGAATCCTCAAATTCAAACAAGACCTTACACAATTACTTCTGTTACAGATACGTGTCAAAGGAAACCTTGTGTGGTCTGTCTCGCTCCTGCTGCGTTGTGTTCCACCCCAGCTCAGCTGCTCCAACGACGGAAGGGTTCACCATAGCAGGGATCCGCCCTCCAGACTGTCTTTCGCCGCCTTAGATCTTCTTCCCCGCCGCCGGCAGCCATGACAACTGCATTACCATCATCAACTGAGCAAATGACCTTGAGGACTACACGGGTCCGCAAGAGAGGTCGCACTCTTTCGTATCTGCTTATGTTATGCATCTCTTAATATGATGGCATGCTAATTTATCGTCTTGTTCATCTATTAGACTCCGAGTCAGGTCCAAACTAATGCTCAAACTTGAGTTTTTAAATGGTTGTGGGGTACATATTGGGGCAGCAATCAATACTATATGTCTACTATCTGGTTAATCTCGGGTGTCTACTATGAGTTTCATGTTGGGTGGAAACAAACATTAAAGGAGCCACTATCTGTATTTTTTAACTAAAGCTATTATCTGCCTGCTATCATTGGTTTTGGGTCTATCCACAGTTTTCTACCATCACTCTAGATTTGTGCATCCACTCCTTACATAATCTCACTATGTTTTATTCCTATGCATGTCAGTTATTGTACACAATGGAACTGAACATGTAGAGCAAAAGAGACGAGCCTTGCGTGGCAATAAAATGTCATCCAGACATCGCTCCATGGTGGGCGCAAAGGCAGCCCCCCTCCACCCATTTCGGATTGTAATCAAGAGGAAGATAACTGTTCTGAGGAGGATTCAAAAGGAGAAGGCCACTCCTATTTACCCCCTGAGGTCTTCGCTCTAACTTGGCATGCTGATGTTGGTAATATCATGCATATGGTGCCTTGCATTGCTTACTTTATAAATCAAATATGTCATCTACTTAGTTTAGACATGCTTTGTGTGAATGCCATCTGTTTAGTTTCTTTGTTGTATATGTGAATCATGCAATGCCATCTAGTTTAGCCAGGCATCATATGTGAATTTTGCAATGCCACCCTAGTTAGCCAGTCATCTTATATGTGAATTATATCATGCCATCATTTTTTATTACGTATTAAATTTGTCAAAAAATTAGTACATTCAATTACTCTTCATGTGCATCATCCATTAGACACGGTCATGGAAAAATCTGGAGTGGAAACAAGGTCTTCAGAGCAGACAATGCTATCTGACGAAGCGCATGTCTTGCTGGTTACGGATAGCTCCTCAGAGGAGGATTCAGAGACAGATGACCAGTCCTATCCCCCCCCCGAGGTGCATGCTCTAACTTGACAGGGTTATATTGCTCATATCATGCATATGGTGTCTTGCATTGGCATGCCATTTGCTTAGTTTATACATGCTTTGTGTGAATGCCACCTGTTTAGTGTCTAGTTACCATGTATGAGAATTTTGCATTGCCATCTTGTTGCAAGACAGTATATATGTGAATTATGCAATGCTATCTTGTTGCAAGGCATTATGTATGTGAATTATGCAATGCCATGTTGTTTAGCCAAGCATCATATATGTGAATTATGCAATGCTATCTTGTTGCAAGGCATTATGTATGTGAATTATGCAATGCCATGTTGTTTAGCCAAGCGTCATATATGTGAATTATATCATGTCGTCCTTTTTTTGTATTACTCATTTCATTTGTCGACAATGTTTGTATATTCAACTACTCTTCCTGTGCATCAGCCATTTGAATTGGTGACGGAGAAATCTGAAGTGAAAACAAGGTCTTCAGAGCAGACAATGCTACCTGCTGAAGCAGATATCTTGCTGGTTACAAATAGCTCCTCAAAGGAGGATTCAGAGGTAGATGACCAGTCCTATTATCCCCATGAGGTGTATGCTCAAACTTGGCAGGGTTATATTACTCATATCATGCATATGTTGTCTTGCAATGCTTAGTTTTTACATCATATACACAATATTGAATGTCATATCCTTAGTTGACACATCATATATGTGATTGCCCTCTGCTCACTTGCTTAGTATATAAATCATATATTTGAATTATATCATGCCATGATGTTTACATAGACAGCATGTATCTGAATTATGGCATGCCAACCCATTTTCTAAAGACATAATATAGTTATATCATCACATCATGTTTATACAGTCATCATATTTTGAATTATGTCATTCTATCCATGAATTATATCATGCCATCATGTTTCCATCGACGGCATGTTTGTGAATTATGGCATGCCAACCACTTTAATAGACACATCGTATAGCTATATCATGTCATCCAGTTTACATAGTCATCATATTTTGAACTATGTCATTCTATCCTGTTTAGTTAGCCATCATACATGTGAAATTGTCTCATGCTATCATGTTTAATTAGCCATCATATATGTGAAATTATGTCATGCTATTCTGTTTGGTTAGACAACATAAATGTGATTATTTCATGCCCTGTTTTCTTACCTATACTGCCCATTGCACCTGTCTATCTTACAATGTTTGTACATTCAATTACTTTTTTTCTTTATCAGCTATTTGAATTGGAGGGGTTGATGGCAGTATCTGTGGGAGTAAGAACACGGTCTTCAGAAAAGATCGTGCTACCTGTCGATGCAGATAGAACCACGGTTGTACTTGCCCAAGAACCAGCCCCACCACACATAACCCAGACTCACGCAGATTGTACCCCTACCCAGTTGGACAGAGAACCAGCTACACCCGTTCTAACCCCAACCCCAGCAGATAGTAACCTAGTTCCAGTTGACACAGCACCGTCTCCACCAAAGAGCACCCAAACATGAGCAGTTAGTAAGGCAACTGCAGTGCCCAAAGCACGAGGACCACCACTCCGAACCCCAAGTGAACGCTTAAAGCAGAAGAAGAATTGTTCTCAGGTCAGGTTCAGTAGCTATGGTTCATACTCTTTTGCTCTTGCATCACTGTATTTACTCATACCAGCTAATTTCAAATTTAAAGGATGCAATTGAAACTCCAATAGCGCAACAGGTATGTTTTAAACCTGTTTGCTGTTGTAACTTGCTCTATGTTGATTTCAGTTTCAATTGAATAAACAGTTATGTTCTCATGCCATGCACATTTCAAGTGTTGTTATTGTTGTGTAGTTTCCCACACTTATATTATGTCTATGTTGCTTTGTCTTAAATAGATATGATTTGAACTGTCTCTATCTTGATTTGGTAACATAAACTAGAATGATATAGACCATACAGTGACCATACTACATAGATATATGTTTGTTTCATGTTGTTATCATGTCCACCTTACTACAGAACTAGTTTACCAAAATGAGTTTCATATACAACATGGTAAACCTGTGATGTGTCTGTTTGTTTCTCTTTTAGAATGCGGATAAAATATTGGAGAAGAGTACCCCGTTATGCAATGGTAAAGGAAGTAATGCACATAAGGTTCAAGATAGTGAGACATCCCTGTTGGTCTCTAAGAAAGTTGATAAAAACTATATTGAAGACACCAAGACAACCCCAAAGTCTTATCTTGAAGTAGTGTTCGAGTTATTGGCCACTACTGTTGGCACCAGCTCTTCGAACTCGCTGCATGAATCAGTTTGGTTTCTTGAGTCTCAACTTCAAGTTGAAAGACATCGATTAGATGTTCTGCAACAGGAAGCCGAAGGACTGAGGAAGTCCCTGCATAATTCAGATGCATACTTTCTGGTGCAATAGCAAGCGCTGGAGGATTTAAGCGCCAAACAAGAGAAAGTTAATAAGCTTGCTAAGCGTCTTGCCAGCATTATGGGTACACAGGATATTGTTTCTTGAGCTCTTTTGACGTGATTTTTAGTCCTGGACTTGTTTTGCTGCAGATTTTATTTGCACTGGTCGCCAACTTTGACAACCAGTGTATGTGATATACTGCTTTGTTCCCTATATTTGCACTGGTGGTGAACTTTGATGCCCAGTGGATGTAATATGTGTAGTAGCCATGATAGCCTAGCATAAGTTGCTTGCTTATTTATTTCCTTGTTGTCTTGTTTATTTGTTTGCTTGTAGTCAGTGCAGTTCTTTTTCTACGGTTTGCTAGTGGCCGCAATAACCTATTTTTTAAAACTATGCCACAATAACCATGGGCTACATATTTACTATAGTGACCATGAGCCTCCTACAGGCCATAGAAACAATGGGCCTTCTACGGGCCATAGAAACAATGGGTCTTCTATGGGGTGTAGCATCAATGGGCCTTCTACGGGCCGTATGATCGATTGGCCAAACATGGGCCAATAACTGGCTGCATTATGGGCCGTAAACGGGCTAGAGTTGGAATCGTCCGTTCATGGGCGGACCATAACAGGCCGTCGTTAATCGGCCGTATTTGATGACGCTATGAAAACGGCCCAACGGATTAACAGGCCACAAATGGGCCGACTGTAACCACTAGCTGAATTTGGCCCACAAGCATAAAAGGCCAGATTTGGACTCTCTGATTGATACACATGTGCCTTCAGCCACGCCGCCTCTGCTTCTTACTTGGGAACCATCTGATTCCCTCGTGGCGCCAAGCAACTCTGTGGTTGAGCAGCAGGTTGACCATTTTAAGTGCATCTAGTGCCACCCCTAGTTGGTTTTGGAGTATTGACGACAAACCTAGTTGAGGGACTAATGTGTTTGTGAGAATTGCAGGATAACACAGGTAGAAGTCCCTCATTGATTCGGTTTTCCTACCAGAGATGACCCCTAAAAATGTATGAAGACATTGATGTCAAAGGTGGTATGTGAAGACATTCACATTGAAGACTATGACACGAGAAGACGTCGCGTGAAGCATATGGAGCTCGAAGACTTAGATCTTTTGTAGTTCTTTTTCTTCTTTGTTGAGTCATAGGAACCATCGTTCTGTTAAGTGGGGTCCAAGAGAACCAGTCAGAATGACTGAAGTGATGCTTAACCAAAATCATATGTCTTCGAGTGAAGACTATGAGAGCGAATCTTGTCCAGAGTTGGACAAGTCAGCTTTGCTTGTAGCCCAAGTAAAGTTGCCGTGTGTGTTTGAAATCTGACCGTTGGAACACGTGTCAGTTCCTTAGTGACCCAAGGTCATTTCGAACAAATCAAGTCGGGTTGCCTAGTGGCTATAAATAGCCCACCCCCTACAACCGTAAACAGTTGGCTGCTCAGAGTTAGAGTACGGCTTTTGTCGTTTGAGAGCAACCCACCTCGAAGCCTTTGAGAGAGAATTCCTTGTGAGGATAAAGCCCTAACCACCCAGAGCCAAAGAGTGTTAGGCATCACTTAAGTCTTCATGTCTGTGTGATCTGAAGACTTATTACACTTGAGGACTGTGAATCCTCCAAACGGTTAGGCGTAATGTTCTAAGCATCCAAGAGTCATTGTGGATCGCTGGTGAACGAAGTCTGTGAAGGTTTGGGAGTCTACCTTGAAGACTTACTAGAGTGATTGGGCGAGGTCTGTGTGACCTTAGCTCAAGGGGAATACGGTGAGGATTGGGTGTCCTGAGCTGCGTGTTCAGGACTGGGTGTCCGGGACTGTGTGTCCTCAGGTTTTAATACCTAGCCGCCCTAACCAGACATACAGTTGTCACAGCAACTAGAACTGGTCTAACAAATCATTGTCTTCAACGAGTCACTGGTTTCATCTTTCCCTTCCCTTTACTTACTGTTGGTCCTTGTGAAGTCATTGTATGATTGCATTATCTTTTGTCTTCACTAAGTGACTGCTTGTTCTGATTGGCTTCATAATATCTTCCTACCTGATCCTTACTACCTAGCTGCTATAAGTCGCTGTGCTTTCACTTCATTGAATACTTGACTATGGTCTACCTAGTGTAGTCTACCTTCCGCTGGATGGTAATAGGTTTATTTCTATCGTTTGTCTTCGAAACCTCCACGTTTTGAAGACTTTCATAAAAATCGCCTATTCACCCCCCCTCTAGTCGATATAATGCACTTTCAACCATCTTGCTCTCTCAGTACCTTCTGATGTCATCCCTACTCCAACTCTGTCGGAAACTTCAGGCACCTCAATGGCTATGACAGTCCATGATCAGGGAGGCATGACCACTGCAAATCAAACTCAGAAGAAGCGCAAAGGTAAGATGCAAGCTCATGTTGATACATCCACTCTGCGATGCAGTAATAGGAACAACAAATACAATGGCTTCCGGGTTCCTCGGACTTCTGAGGTTCGTCCTACGAAGTCCAAAGTCAAGCCTCGCATAATCCCTTCTACTGCTGTTGGAGCTTCGGAGCATATTTCTGGAGATGATTCCTCACCTGAGATAGCTACTGTTGAAGTTGATGATGCTGCAGCTCCTCCGCCCACATCCATTCCTACTATGCAGGCCATTAGCGTGAATCTCTACGCGATACCTGCTGAAGAGCTATCTACTTCGGCCTTCTCTGAAGAGTAGTTTGATTTGCTTATCTTTGCTTTTGTCGCTACTGAACCTTGCCTACCTTTTCAATGCTTTTGCGTAACTGGAACGTACTATGCTGGAATGTATGTGGTCTTAATGCGCCCGATAAACACTTAGCACTTGGCAATGCAATCAATACTAGTGGATGTGCGATCGTTTGTTTGCAGGAATCTAAAATGCCTTTCTTTGATGCTGCGGTCTTGAAATCTATTTTCCCTCGGCATTTTGATCAGTTTGCATACATTCCCTCTCAAGGTGCATCGGGTGGGATAATAACTGTATGGAATAGCAGTATCTTTACGGGCCGGGTCTTTTTATCTGAATAGTTTGTGTTAGGTGTTGAATTCACCTCCACACAGTCCAATCACTGTTGGAAGCTCGTTAACATATATGGCCCTTGTCAGGGTGAGCATCGTGTCACGTTCACAAATTGGCTTTTTGATCTGAATATACCCTCTGCTGAAGATTGGTTATTACTAGGCGATTTCAATTACATTCGCTCACCCGAAAATCGCAACAAACCAGGTGCAAATGTCCAAGACATGTTCACTTTCAACGACTTTATTCGGGAACAAAACCTAACTGAATTACCCATCAAGGGGCGTGCCTACACTTGGTCGAATATGCAGCTTCAGCCACTCCTTGAGCAACTCGATTGGTTTTTCACCATGTTGAATTGGACTACCACATTTCCCAACACCCTGGTGAATCCTTTAGGCAAACCTGTTTCTGACCACTCCTTGTTCTATGGTCATCCAAACTTCAATCCCAAAAAGCAAACTCTTCAGGTTCGAAACATATTGGCTTTCTCATCCTGGGTTTATGGAGGTTGTTGAACATGCCTGGAACAAACCTATCAGATTCAATAAGAACCATAACTGCGCGGCAAGAATTGGGCAAAAGCTCAAGACAGTTCGTCATGCTCTCAAACAATGGAGCAAGAAAATCTCTCACCTTAAAATAGCCATTGAAAACACCAATAAAGCTCTCTTGGAGCTTGACAATATTGAGGATCGTCGGACTCTGACCACACCAGAAAGAAACTTTCGACGCATTCTCAAAAATCACTTGCTCCGGCTTCTGCAATATCAAAAGGACTACTGGAAAAAGAGGTGTACAATCAGATGGATTCAGTTTGGTGAAGAAAGTTCCAAGTTCTTCCAAACCATTGCCACCGAACTCTTCAGAAGAAACTGCATTAGCTCGCTCAAAACCTCTGCTGGAATGGAAATCACTGACCATGCAGGGAAAGAGTCCATTTTATTTGAAGCGTTCAAAGAACAAATGGGCCAAGCAAATCCTCAGCCTATGAAATTCAACTTAGAAACCTTGTTGAAGGAGGATGTGGATTTCTCGGATCTCATTGCTCCATTCACTCACAAAGAAATTGATGATGTGGTGTCTGCAATGCCACATGATCGGGCCCCTGACCCTGATGGCTTTAATGGAGCTTTCTTAAAAGCATGTTGGCCAATCATTAAAAATGATTTTTATCTTCTTTGTGATGAGTTTCATCAAGGTGGCCTTAATCTGGAAAGCATTAATGCAGGTTTTATCACTCTGATCCCCAAGGCGCCTCAATGTGTTAATGACTTCCGGCCGATCACGCTTCTCAACTGCTGTTTGAAGTTGATCACTAAAATTCTGGCGAATAGACTCCAAAAAATCATACTCTGAATTTTACACCAAAACCAATATGGTTTCCTTTGTGGCAGATCGATCCATGACTACCTTGCCTGGGCTTTCGAATATATTCATCAGTGTCAGGCCTCCAAATGAGAGATTGTTCTTCTCAAACTTGACTTTGCGAAAGCGTTTGACACGGTCGAGCACAATGCCATGCTCCTAATTCTGAAGAGCATGGGCTTCCCGCCAAAATGGCTGGCATGGATGGAGAGCATCTTTTCGTCGGGCAAATCTTCTGTGTTACTGAATGGGGTGCTAGGTCGACAGTTTCTGTGCAAATGTGGGGTGCGTCAAGGAGATCCGATGTCTCCCCTAATATTCGTCCTTGCTGCTGATCTACTTCAAAGTGCTATCAATGTTGTGCTCTAGTAGGACTTGATCAAACACCCCATCCCTCCTACTGGTGACGCTAAATACCCTGTAATCCAGTACGCTAATGACACAATTATTGTCCTTCCGGCCTGCATGGACCAAGCAGCTAGAATCAAATCAATCCTCGAAGATTATGCCACCTCTATTGGCTTGAAGATCAACTTCCATAAATCCACACTGGTGTCAATTAATACGCCGTCAAGCAAGTGCAATGACCTGGCCAACCTTTTTGGATGCACCCAGGCCAGCATGCCCTTTACTTATCTCGATCTGCCCCTTGGCACCACCCGACCCTCTGTCCTCGATCTAACGCCGTTCGTTTGCAAAGCCGAAAGGAAAATCACTGTTGTGATGTCCTTAATGTCCTACATGGGCAAGTTAGCATTGGTAAACTCGCTCATCACCTCGATGGCTATCTATCCCATGGGAACTCTTTGATTGCCACCAAAGATTCTTGCTCAGCTTGATAAAATCCGCAGACACTGCCTTTGGAACAAACGCACGGCTGATGGTGACAAACATACCTCTTTGGCTGCTTGGGACATGGTGTGTCGACCCAAAAAGTGTGGGGGCTTGGGTGTCCTTGATCTTAAAATTCAAAATGACGCGCTTTTGCTCAAATTCCTGCATAAATTTTACAACTGAATGGATGTCCCCTGGGTTCGGCTCATCTGGGAAACCTACTATGTTGACTCCATCCCACATGCTTCGGATAGTTGTGGCTCTTTTTGGTGGCGTGACCTGGCAAGTCTTATGCCAGTCTATCGTGGCATTTCTCAGGTCCAAATTAAACGTGGTGCTTCTGTCCTATTCTGTAAAGATAACTGGAACCAGTCCATCTTGGCAGAACAATATCCACGCGCTTTCTCCTATGTTCTTAATGAGGACATGTCTGTGCAAGGGTTTTTGACTGCCCGCGCCTTTCACGAAACCTTTCATCTACCACTCTCGCTGCAAGCTCATGACGAACTCAAGCTCCTCCAAAATGATATGACTGCAGTGACTTTGCAAGATCATGATGATGTTTGGTCCTATTGTTGGGGATCAACCGTATTCAAAACCACAGCCTACTATCAGTTTGTTTTCCGCGACGTGGTTGCTCACGTGGCTTTCAAGTGGCTCTGGAAGACTACATGCATACCCAAAATCAAAGTTTTTGGCTGGTTTTTACTTTTGGACCGGCTCAACACGAGGAATATGCTCAAGTGGCGACACTACAATATTGGTAACAACTTTGACTGTTTACTTTGCGGGCATCATATCGAAGAAATGGTGGAGCATCTCTTCTCTCACTGCACCTTTAGTAGGGAATGTTGGACCTTGCTACGTATATCTTGGGCTGCACAAGGGGATAGGTTGCAGTTGCTGGAGAACCTAAAGATACAACACCCGCGCAAGATGATCATGGAAGTGTTTCTCACTGCTGCCTGGAGCCTTTGGAAGGAGCGCAATAATAATTATTTTAGACATGTGGCACCCTCCATTTCTTCTTGGTTCAGTAGATTCAAGGAAGGCTTTGGCAATATAAGATATAGACTACCTAGTGAAAAGAGACATGTTGTCTCTTCCTTCTTGCAAAGTCTACCTCAGCATAGTTAGGGCGGTGTTCTGGTTCTAGCCCCTCCGCCCCCCTCACACGCCATTGTAAATATCACCATGTAACTGTTCTTTTGATCATTTATATATACATGCAGTAGGAGCCTTTCCTACTGTCTTAACATTCAAAAAAACAGGACGTAAGTAAACCGAATGTTGGAAATGATCCCAAGAATAGATGGGCCCTGAGAAGGCCGAAAGGTAACACGGGCTGGAAACGGCCCAATGGAATAATGGGTCGTTAAGGGGTATAAAGCGATACACTATTCATTACTGGCCAGTTTCACCACGGGCCATTAATGGGCCAAGAGTTACAAAGGGTCTCATATGGGCCAAAAGACGTCATGGGCCATACATGGGCCGAAAGTTACAACAAGCTGGAATCATATTGGTCGGCCCAGATGACGCTACTGGGCCTAATTCAGATAGGCTGTAACGGGTCGTGACTTAGCGGGCTGTAAATGGACTATATGCGAACAGGCCGTTAACAGGATTTCCGTTGGCCAGCCTGCTACCTTTTGACCAAGTCAAACGGGTCGGCCTTTTCACCGGAATGGGCCTCTGTTGGGCCGTGCCACGTGTCGACGTATCATAGTGCCTTCGGTCCAATAAGTGGATGACATATGTCCCAACGGTGAGCCGACACATGGTTCCTCTGGCCAATGAGAATTTTACACGTGGAAAATCCCCATTGGTCCGGGCTGTTAACGGGTTATCGGATCCAAACCGGAACCCGATAGCTTAACGGCAACCCGTTACGATGGATGCCACGTGTCGTTTACCCTTGACGAAAGCAATTCTATGATGCGTGATTTGTCGTCATGGAAGTGGACACTTTCGTGGCCTTAATATCCCTTAGTTTCCAATAGGACCCCGCTGCCACGGGAGGGTAGGACAAAAGATGCCATGCAAGTTCTTTTCCGTAAGCACGTATGACTATATTCGGAATACATGCCTACATTACATTGATGAACTGGAGCTAGTTCTGTGTCACCCTATGTTATAACTGTTGCACGAGGAATCGCATCTGACATAATTATCCATCATTGTTCCAATGCCTACGAGCTTTTCACATATTGATCTTTGCTTAGTTACTTTTCCGTTGCTACTGTTACAATTACTACAAAAACTGCTACTGTTACTTTTGCCACCGTTACCGTTACTTCCATACTACTTTGCTACTAAATACTTTGCTGCAGATATTAAGTTTTCCAGGTGTGGTTGAATTGACAACTCAACTGCTAATACTTGAGAATATTCTTTGGCTCCCCTTGTGTCTAATCAATAAATTTGGGTTCAATACTCTACCCTCAAAAATTGTTGCGATCCCCTATACTTGTGGGTTATCAAGACTATTTTCTAGCGCTGTTGCCGGAAGCATAGCTCTATTCTTTGAGTCACTTGGGATTTATATCTGCTAATCACTATGAGGAACTTGAAAGACGAAAAAACCAAGATTTATCCCTCAACTACGAGGGGAGGTAAAAATCTACCATCTAGCTCTGCACTTCATTCACCTTCTGTTATGAGTAAACTTGCGACACCTACTCCTGCTATTGATTCTGATATGTTGCATGTTATTGATGATGCCACTTCTGCTTTGCATGATTCTTATGATGAAACTACTTCTATGCTTGATAATATTGTGCCATTAGGTGAATTTCTTGATGAACAACTTGCTAGGGTTAGAGAGAATGAAATTATTGAAATTGATAATATTGATGAAAGTGATGATGAAGATTCTCCCCCTAGATATGAATTGCCTGATGTGCCTGAGGGTTATGTTATGGATGAAGAAACTGCTAGAGACTTTTTTTCTTGCAAAGATAGATATGATCTTAAGAAACTGTTACCTAAGCTAGAAGAAAAATCTCCGAATGCTAGAATGAAATATGACCCTGATTTTGCTACTTAACCTATCTGTATTTCTGATAAGGATTATGATTTCTCTGTACATCCTGAGTTAATTACTTTGATCGAATCTGACCCTTTTTATGGCTATGAATCTGAAACTGTTGTGGCACATCTTACTAAATTAAATGATATACCAACCCTATTTACTCATGAGGAAAAAAATCGTTACTACTATATCCTTAAGTTATTTCCGTTCTCATTAAAGGGTGATGCTAAAACATGGTTTAATTCGCTTGCTCCTGGTTGGGTGCGTAGTTCCCAGGATATGATTTATTACTCTCTGCTTAATATTTCCCTGCTCATAAGAAACAAGATGCTTTAAGGGAAATATATAATTTTGTGCAAATTGAAGAAGCACAAGTTTGGGGGAGGCTTCTCCGATTACTTAATGCTTTGCCTAATCATCCTCTCAAGGAAAATGAAATACTTGATATCTTTTATAATGGACTAACCGATGCTTCCAGAGACCACCTCGATAGTTGTGCTTGTTGTGTTTTTAGGGAAATAATTGTTGATCAAGCTGAATTGATATTGAATAATATGTTGAATAATGATAATAATTGGACACTTCCTGAACCAACACCTAAGACAACTCCGAAGAAAAGGGGTATTCTATTTCTCAGTCCTGAAGATATGCAAGAGGCAAAGAAATCTATGAAAGAAAAGGGTATTAAAGCTGAAGATGTCAAGAATTTACCACCTATTGAAGAAATACATGGTCTTGATAACCCGACACAGGTAGTAAAGTTAAATTTTCTCTATAGATTTGATGAAGGTGATATTCCTCTTAATAAGTCTGCTAGCTAATGCTTAGATGAGTTTGATAATTTTATTGGTAAACAAGAAAACTTCAATGATTATGTTGGTAGACAATTGAAACGAAACGCTTATATGATTGAACACTTGAGTGATTATATGTCTAGAGTTAAGGGTGAACTTAAACTCATTAGTAAACATGCTTCTATGGTTACCACTCAAGTAGAACAAGTGATTAAAGCTCAAAATAATTTGCTCAATGAATTAAATAATAAGAAAAATGATAATGTTGTTAGAGTTATGACTAGAGGGGGCAAAATGACTTAGGAACCTTTGTATCCTGAGGCCCACCCTAAGAGAGTTGAGCAAGATTCTCAGTGAACTAATGTTGATGCACCTAGTCCTTTGATACGTCTTCGTCGTATCTATAATTTTTTATTGTTCCATGCCAATATTATACAACTTTCATATACTTTTGGCAACTATTTATACTATTTTTGGGACTAACATATTGATCCAGTGCCAGTTCCTGTTTGTTGCATATTTTATGTTTCGCACAAACCCCATATCAAACGGAGGTCAAACGGAAAAAATGGATGAAGAATATTTTTGGAATATTTGTGAAATATGGGAAGAATAATCAACGCGAGACGGTGCCCGAGGGGGCCACGAGGCAGGGGGCGCGCCTACCCCCCTGGGCGCGCCCCTGGCCCTCGTGGCCACCCCATAAGGAGATTAGTGCCCTTCTTTCGTCACAAGAAAGCTAATATCCATATAGAGATCATGTCCAAAATTCATCCCAATCGAAGTTACGGATATCCCGGCATTTAAGAAACGGTGAAGGGCCAGAATCTAGAGCGCAGAAACAGAGAGATAGAGAGACAGATCCAATCTTAGAGGGGCTCTCGGCCCTCCCATGCCATGGAGACCAAGGACCAGAGGGGAAACCATTCTCCCATCTAGGGAGGAGGTCGAGGAAGAAGAAGAAGGAGGGGGGATCCCTCCCCCTCGCTTCCGGTGGCGCCGGAGGGCCACCGGGGGCCATCACCATCACCGCAATCTTCACCAACAACTTCACCGCCATCATCACCAACTCTTCCCCCCTCTATGCAGCGGTGTAACCCCTCTTTTACCCGCTGTAATCTCTACTTAAACATGGTGCTCAATTCTATATATTATTTCCCAATGATGTATGGCTATCCTATGATGTTTGAGTAGATCCGTTTTGTCCTATGGGTTCATTGATGATCGTGATTGGTTTGAGTTGCCTGTTTTATTATTGGTGCTATCCTATGGTGCTCTCTGTGTCGTGCAAGCGTGAGGGATTCCCGCTGTACGGTTTGCAATATGTTCATGATTTTCTTATGGTGGGCGGCGTGAGTGACAAAAGCATATACCCGAGTAAGTAGGTTGTTTACGTATGGGAATAAAGAGGACTTGATACTTTAATGCTATGGTTAGGTTTTACCTTAATGATCTTTAGTAGTTGCGGATGCTTGCTAGAGTTCCAATCATAAGTGCATATGATCCAAGTAGAGAAAGTATGTTAGCTTATGCCTCTCCCTCAAATAAAATTGCAATAGTGATTACCGGTCTAGTTATCGATTGCCTAGGGACAAATAACTTTCTCATAACAAAAAGCTCTCTACTAAAACTAATTTAGTTGTTTCTTTATCTAAACAGCCCCTACTTTTTATTTATGCGCTCTTTATTTGAAGGAAATATGCCCTAGAGGCAAAAATAAAGTTATTATTTATTTCCTTATATCATGATAAATGTTTATTATTCATGCTGGAATTGTATTAACCGGAAACATAATACATGTGTGAATACATAGACAAACAGAGTGTCACTAGTATGCCTCTACTTGACTAGCTCGTTAATCAAAGATGGTTATGTTTCCTAACCATAGACAAAAGAGTTGTTATTTTATTAACGGGATCACATCATTAGTTGAATGATCTGATTGACATGAACCATTCCATTAGCTTAGCACCCGATCGTTTAGTATGTTGCTATTGCTTTCTTCATGACTTATACATGTTCCTACGACTATGACATTATGCAACTCTCGTTTGCCGGAGGAACACTTTGTGTGCTACCAAACGTCACAACATAAATGGGTGATTATAAAGGAGATCTACAGGTGTCTCCAAAGGTAAATGTTGGGTTGGCGTATTTCGAGATTAGGATTTGTCACTCCGAATGTCAGAGAGGTATCTCTGGGCCCTCTCGATAATGCACATCACATAAGCCTTGCAAGCATTGCAACTAATATGTTAGTTGTGAGATGATGTATTACGGAACAAGTAAAGAGACTTGCCGGTAATGAGATTGAACTAGGTATTGGATACCGACGATCGAATCTCGGGCAAGTAACATACCGATGACAAAGGGAACAACGTATGTTGTTATGCGGTCTGACCGATAAAGATCTTTGTAGAATATGTAGGAGCCAATATGGGCATCCAGGTCCCGCTATTGGTTACTGACCGGAGACGTGTCTCAGGTCATGTCTACATTGTTCTCGAACCGTAGGGTCCGCACGCTTAAAGTTATGATGACAGTTATTATGAGTTTATGCATTTTGATGTACCAAAGTTAGTTCGGAGTCCCGGATGTGATCACGGACATGACGAGGAGTCTCGGAATGGTCGAGACATAAAGATTGATATATTGGATGACTATATTCGGACATCGAAAGGGTTCCGGAGAAGTTTCGGATAAAACCGGAGCACCTGGGGGTTACCGGAACCCCCCGGGGGGTTAATGGGCCTCATGGGCCTAATGTGGAGAAGAGGAAGGGGCTGCCAGGGCAGGCCGCGCGCCCCCTCTCCCCCTAGTCCGAATTGGACAAGGAGGGAGGGGCGGCGCCCCCCTTTCCTATTCTCCCTCCACCTCTCCTAGTTGGACAAGGAACGGGAAGGGGAGTCCTACTCCCGGTAGGAGTAGGACTCCTCCTGCGCGCCTCCTATGGCCGGCCGCACCCCCCCTTGGATCCTTTATATACAGAGGCAGGGGGCACCCTAGAACACACAAGTTGATCCTCGTGATCATTCCTTAGCCGTGTGCGGTGCCCCCTGCCACCATATTCCACCTCGGTCGTATCGTTGTAGTTCTTAGGCGAAGCCCTGTGTCGGTAGAACATCATCATCGTCACCACGCCGTTGTGCTGACGGAACTCATCCCCAAAGTTTGCTGGATCGGAGCCCGGGGAGCGTCATCGAGTTGTACGTGTGCTAAGAACTCGGAGGTGCTGGAGTAACGGTGCTTGGATCGGTTGGATCGGGAAGACGTACGACTACTTCCTTCTACGTTGTGTCAACACTTCCGTTGCGATCTACAAGGGTACGTAGATCATACTCTCCCCTCTCATTGCTATGCATCACCATGATCTTGTGTGTGCGTAGTAAATTTTTTGAAATTACTACGTTCCCCAACAGTGGTATCAGAGAATAGGTTTTATATGTTGATGTTATATGCATGAGTAGAACACAAGTGAGTTGTGGGCGATATAAGTCATACTGCTTACCAGCATGTCATACTTTGGTTCGGCGGTATTGTTGGACGAGACAACCCGGACCGACATTACGCGTACGCTTACGCGAGACCGGTTCTCCCGATGTGCTTTGCACATAGGTGGCTTGCGGGCGACAGTCTCTGCAACTTTAGTTGAACCGAGTGTGGCTACGCCCGGTCCTTGCGAAGGTTAAAACAGCACCAACTTGACAAACTATCGTTGTGGTTTTGATGCGTAGGTAAGATTGGTTCTTGCTTAAGCCCGTAGCAGCCACGTAAAACTTGCAACAACAAAGTAGAGGATGTCTAACTTGTTTTTGCAGGGCATCTTGTGATGTGATATGGTCAAGACATGATGCTGAATTTTATTGTATGAGATGATCATGTTTTGTAACCGAGTTATCGGCAGCTGGCAGGAGCCATATGGTTTCGCTTTATTGTATGCAATGCAATCACGATGTAATGCTTTACTTTATCACTAAGCGGTAGCGATAGTCGTGGAAGCATAAGATTGGCGAGACGACAACGATGCTACGATGGAGATCAAGGTGTCGCGCCGGTGACGATGGTGATCACGACGGTGCTTCGGAGATGGAGATCACAAGCACAAGATGATGATGGCCATATCATATCACTTATATTGATTGCATGTGATGTTTATCTTTTATGCATCTTATCTTGCTTTGATTGACGGTAGCATTATAAGATGATCTCTCACTAATTATCAAGAAGTGTTCTCCCTGAGTATGCACCGTTGTGAAAGTTTTTCGTGCTGAGACACCACGTGATGATCGGGTGTGATAGGCTCTACGTTCAAATACAACGGGTGCAAAACAGTTGCACACGCGGAATACTCAGGTTATACTTGACGAGCCAAGCATATACAGATATGGCCTCGGAACACAAAGACCGAAAGGTCGAGCGTGAATCATATAGTAGATATGATCAACATAATGATGTTCACCTATGAAACTACTCCATGTCACGTGATGATCGGACATGGTTTAGTTGATTTGGATCACGTGATCACTTAGAAGATTAGAGGGATGTCTATCTAAGTGGGAGTTCTTAAGTAATATGATTAATTGAACTTAAATTTATCATGAACTTAGTCCCTGATAGTATCTTGCTTGTTTATGTTGATTGTAGATAGATGGCTCGTGTTGTTGTTCCGTTGAATTTTAATGCGTTTCTTGAGAAAGCAAAGTTGAAAGATGATGGTAGCAATTACACGGACTGGGTCCGTAACTTGAGGATTATCCTCATTGCTGCACAGAAGAATTACGTCCTGGAAGCACCGCTGGGTGCCAGGCCTGCTGCTGGAGCAACACTAGATGTTATGAACGTCTGGCAGAGCAAAGCTGATGACTACTCGATAGTTCAGTGTGCCATGCTTTACGGCTTAGAATCGGGACTTCAACGACGTTTTGAACGTCATGGAGCATATGAGATGTTCCAGGAGTTGAAGTTAATATTTCAAGCAAATGCCCGGATTGAGAGATATGAAGTCTCCAATAAGTTCTATAGCTGCAAGATGGAGGAGAATAGTTCTGTCAGTGAGCATATACTCAAAATGTCTGGGTATAATAATCACTTGATTCAATTGGGAGTTAATCTTCCAGATGATTGCGTCATTGACAGAATTCTCCAATCACTGCCACCAAGCTACAAGAGCTTCGTGATGAACTATAATATGCAAGGGATGAACAAGACTATTCCCGAGCTCTTCGCAATGCTGAAAGCTGCGGAGGTAGAAATCAAGAAGGAGCATCAAGTGTTGATGGTCAACAAGACCACTAGTTTCAAGAAAAAGGGCAAAGGAAAGAAGAAGGGGAACTTCAAGAAGAACGGCAAGCAAGTTGCTGCTCAAGAGAAGAAACCCAAGTCTGGACCTAAGCCTGAAACTGAGTGCTTCTACTGCAAGCAGACTGGTCACTGGAAGCGGAACTGCCCCAAGTATTTGGCGGATAAGAAGGATGGCAAGGTGAACAAAGGTATATGTGATATACATGTTATTGATGTGTACCTTACTAATGCTCGCAGTAGCACCTGGGTATTTGATACTGGTTCTGTTGCTAATATTTGCAACTCGAAACAGGGACTACGGATTAAGCGAAGATTGGCTAAGGACGAGGTGACGATGCGCGTGGGAAACGGTTCCAAAGTCGATGTGATCGCGGTCGGCACACTACCTCTACATCTACCTTCAAGATTAGTATTAGACCTAAATAATTGTTATTTGGTGCCAGCGTTGAGCATGAACATTATATCTAGATCTTGTTTAATGCGAGACGGTTATTTATTTAAATCAGAGAATAATGGTTGTTCTATTTATATGAGTAATATCTTTTATGGTCATGCACCCTTAAAGAGTGGTCTATTCTTATTGAATCTCGAGAGTAGTGATACACATATTCATAATGTTGAAGCCAAAAGATGCAGAGTTGATAATGATGGTGCAACTTATTTGTGGCACTGCCGTTTAGGTCATATCGGTGTAAAGCGCATGAAGAAACTCAATACTGATGGACTTTTGGAACCACTTGATTATGAATCACTTGGTACTTGTGAACCGTGCCTCATGGGCAAGATGACTAAAAGACCATTCTCCGGTACTATGGAGAGAGCAACAGATTTGTTGGAAATCATACATACAGATGTATGTGGTCTGATGAATATTGAGGCTCGTGGCGGATATCGTTATTTTCTCACCTTCATAGATGATTTAAGCAGATATGGGTATATCTACTTAATGAAACATAAGTCTGAGACATTTGAAAATTTCAAAGAATTTCAGAGTAAAGTTGAAAATCATCGTAACAAGAAAATAAAGTTTCTACGATCTGATCGTGGAGGAGAATATTTGAGTTACGAGTTTGGTGTACATTTGAAACAATGCGGAATAGTTTCGCAACTCACACCACACGGAACACCACAGCGTAATGGTGTGTCCGAACGTCATAATCGTACTTTACTTGATATGGTGCGATCTATGATGTCTCTTACTGATTTACCGCTATCGTTTTGGGGATACACTCTAGAGACGGCCGCATTCACGTTAAATAGGGCACCATCAAAATCCGTTGAGACGACACCTTATGAACTGTGGTTTGGCAAGAAACCAAAGTTGTCGTTTCTGAAAGTTTGGGGCTGCGATGCTTATGTGAAAAAGCTTCAACCTGATAAGCTCGAACCCAAATCGAAGAAATGTATCTTCATAGGATATCCAAAGGAAACTATTGGATACACCTTCTATCACAGATCCGAAGGCAAGACTTTTGTTGCTAAATTTGGAAACTTTCTGGAGAAGGAGTTTCTCTCGAAAGAAGTGAGTGGGAGGAAAGTAGAACTTGACGAGGTAACTGTACGTGCTCCCTTATTGGAAAGTAGTACATCATAGAAAACTGTTTCAGTGACACCTACACTAATTAGTGAGGAAGCTAATGATGATGATCATGAAACTTTAGATCAAGATACTACTGAACCTCGTAGATCAACCAGAGTGAGATCCGCACCAGAGTGGTACGGTAATCCTGTTCTGGAAGTCATGCTACTAGATCATGATGAACCTATGAACTATGAAGAAGCGATGGTGAGCCCAGATTCCGCAAAATGGCTTGAAGCCATGAAATCTGAGATGGGATTCATGTATGAGAACAAAGTATGGACTTTGGTTGACTTGCCCGATGATCGGCAAGCAATTGAGAATAAATGGATCTTCAAGAAGAAGACCGATGCTGACGATAATGTTACTGTCTACAAAGCTCGACTTGTCGCAAAAGGTTTTCGGCAAGTTCAAGGGATTGACTACAATGAGACCTTCTCACCCGTAGCGATGCTTAAGTCTGTCCGAATCATGTTAGAAATTGCCGCATTTTATGATTATGAAATTTGGCAGATGGATGTCAAAACTGCATTCCTGAATGGATTTCTGGAAGAAGAGTTGTATATGATGCAACCAAAAGGTTTTGTCGATCCAAAGGGAGCTAACAAAGTGTGCAAGCTCCAGCGATCCATTTATGGACTGGTGCAAGCCTCTCGGAGTTGGAATAAACGCTTTGATAGTGTGATCAAGGCATTTGGTTTTATAAAGACTTTTGGAGAAGCATGTATTTACAAGAAAGTGAGTGGGAGCTCTATAGCATTTCTGATATTATATGTAGATGACATATTACTAATTGGAAATGATATAGAATTTCTGGATAGCATAATGGGATACTTGAATAAGAGTTTTTCAATGAAAGACCTCGGAGAAGCTGCTTACATATTAGGCATTAAAATCTATAGAGATAGATCAAGACGCTTAATTGGACTTTCACAAAGCACATACCTTGACAAAGTTTTGAAAAAGTTCAAAATGGATCAAGCAAAGAAAGGGTTCTTGCCTGTGTTACAAGGTGTGAAATTGAGTAAGACTCAAAGCCCGACCACTGCAGAAGATAGAGAGAAAATGAAAGATGTTCCCTATGCTTCAGCCATAGGCTCTATCATGTATGCAATGCTGTGTACCAGACCTGATGTGTGCCTTGCTATAAGTCTGGCAGGGAGGTACCAAAGTAATTCAGGAGTGGATCACTGGATAGCGGTCAAGAAGATCCTGAAATACCTGAAAAGGACTAAGGATATGTTTCTCATATATGGAGGTCACAAAGAGCTCATCGTAAAAGGTTACGTTGATGCAAGCTTTGACACTGATCCGGACGATTCTAAATCGCAAACCGAATACGTGTTTACATTAAACGGAGGAGCTGTCAGTTGGTGTAATTCGAAACAAAGCGTCGTAGCGGGATCTACATGTGAAGCGGAGTACATAGCTGCTTCGGAAGCAGCAAATGAAGGAGTCTAGATGAAGGAGTTCATATCCGATCTAGGTGTCATACGTAGTGCATCGGGTCCAATGAAAATCTTCTGTGACAATACTGGTGCAATTGCCTTGGCAAAGGAATCCAGATTTCACAAGAGAACCAAGCACATCAAGAGACACTTCAATTCCATCCGGGATCTAGTCCAGGTGGGAGACATAGAGATTTGCAAGATACATACGGATCTGAATGTTGCAGACCCGTTGACTAAGCCTCTTCCACGAGCAAAATATGATCAGCACCAAGGCTCCATGGGTGTTAGAATCATTACTGTGTAATCTAGATTATTGACTCTAGTGCAAGTGGGAGACTGAAGGAAATATGCCCTAGAGGAAAAAATAAAGTTATTATTTATTTCCTTATATCATGATAAATGTTTATTATTCATGCTGGAATTGTATTAACCGGAAACATAATACATGTGTGAATACATAGACAAACAGAGTGTCACTAGTATGCCTCTGCTTGACTAGCTCGTTAATCAAAGATGGTTATGTTTCCTAACCATAGACAAAAGAGTTGTTATTTGATTAACGGGATCACATCATTAGTTGAATGATCTGATTGACATGACCCATTCCATTAGCTTAGCACCCGATCGTTTAGTATGTTGCTATTGCTTTCTTCATGACTTATACATGTTCCTACGACTATGAGATTATGCAACTCCCGTTTGCCGGAGGAACACTTTGTGTGCTACCAAACATCACAATGTAAATGGGTGATTATAAAGGAGCTCTACAGGTGTCTCCAAAGGTAAATGTTGGGTTGGCGTATTTCGAGATTAGGATTTGTCACTCTCATTGTCGGAGAGGTATCTCTGGGCCCTCTCGGTAATGCACATCACATAAGCCTTGCAAGCATTGCAACTAATATGTTAGTTGTGAGATGATGTATTATGGAACGAGTAAAGAGACTTGCCGGTAACGAGATTGAACTAGGTATTGGATACCGACGATCGAATCTCGGGCAAGTAACATACCGATGACAAAGGGAACAACGTATGTTGTTATGCGGTCTGACCGATAAAGATCTTCATAGAATATGTAGGAGCCAATATGGGCATCCAGGTCCCGCTATTGGTTATTAACCGGAGACATGTCTCAGGTCATGTCTACATTGTTCTCGAACCGTAGGGTCCGCACGCTTAAAGTTATGATGACAGTTATTATGAGTTTATGCATTTTGATGTACCGAAGTTAGTTCGGAGTCCCGGATGTGATCACGGACATGACGAGGAGTCTCGGAATGGTCGAGACATAAAGATTGATATATTGGATGACTATATTCGGACACCGGAAGGGTTCCGGAGAAGTTTCGGATAAAACCGGAGCACCGGGGGGTTACCGAAACCCCCCGGGGGGTTAATGGGCCTCATGGGCCTAATGTGGAGAAGAGGAAGGGGCTGCCAGGGCAGGCCGCGCGCCCCCTCTCCCCCTAGTCCGAATTGGACAAGGAGGGAGGGGCGGCGCCCCCCCTTTCCTATTCTCCCTCCACCTCTCCTAGTTGGACAAGGAACGGGGAGGGGAGTCCTTCTCCCAGTAGGAGTAGGACTCCTCCTGCGCGCCTCCTATGGCCGGCCGCACCCCCCCTTGGATCCTTTATATACGGAGGCAGGGGGCACCCTAGAACACACAAGTTGATCCTCGTGATCGTTCCTTAGCCGTGTGCGGTGCCCCCTGCCACCATATTCCACTCGGTCATATCATTGTAGTGCTTAGGCGAAGCCCTGCGTCGGTAGAACATCATCATCATCACCACGCCGTTGTGCTGACGGAACTCATCCCCGAAGCTTTGCTGGATCGGAGCCCTGGGAGCGTCATCGAGCTGTACGTGTGCTAAGAACTCGGAGGTGCCGGAGTAACGGTGCTTGGATCGGTCGGATCGGGAAGGCGTACGACTACTTCCTTTTATGTTGTGTCAACACTTCCGTTGCGATCTACAAGGGTGCGTAGATCATACTCTCCCCTCTCGTTGCTATGCATCACCATGATCTTGCGTGTGCTTAGGAATTTTTTTGAAATTACTACGTTCCCCGACATTATTATCTTGCAAACCTATCCAACAACACCTACAAAGTATTTCTAGTTTCATACTTGTTCTAGGTAAAGCGAACGCTAAGCGTGCATAGAGTTGTATTGGTGGTCGATAGAACTTGAGGGAATATTTGTTCTACCTTTAGCTCCTCGTTGGGTTCGACACTCTTACTTATCGAAAGAGGCTACAATTGATCCCCTCACTACAAAAAAATACACATCCGTGATGATACGTGTTTGTCACAGTAGGTCAACTTTTGTCATGCATGTACATCCATGACAAATTTATGACAGAATCAAGATAGTCATACCTGTGCTATCGTAGAAGTGTTCCATGACATTACCAAAATTATCATCACGGAAGTGTCCACTTCCATGACGATAAATCGCGCGTCACAGAAGTGCTTTCGTCAAGGGTGACCGACACATGGCATCCACCGTAACGAAATGCCGTTAAGCTATAGGGTCGGGTTTTGGATCTGATAACCCGTTAACAGCCCCGACCAATGGGGATTTTCCACGTGTAAAATCATCATTGGCTAGAGGAAACATGTGTCGGCTCATCGATGGGACAGATGTCATCCACTCATTGGACAGGAGGCGCCTATGATAGGTCGACACGTGGCACGGCCCAACAGTGGCCCATTCCGGTGAAAAAGGCCGGCCCAGTAAAAATTAGCAGGCCGGCCCATATAAGGCCTACTTGTGTCAGGTCCATTTAAGCCCACGGCCCATACGAGATGTGCCAATTCGGCCTGTTAAAGATTTGACACCATTGCAGCCCATCGTCAATTCGAGCCCGTTAACAGCCCGCTATATACTTGGGCTCAATATCGGCCCGATGAGATTTTGGCCTGTTAATGGCTCATTTAATGGATGGGCCAATTTTCAGGATGTACATCTTTCGGCCTTTTAGCGACCCATTTAAATGTTGGGCTAATTTCCGGCCCGGTGTGTCTTTCAGCCTGTTGACGGCCCATAATCTAATGGGCCATTTGTAGTCGGACCTGAGTTTCGGCCTTTTAGCGGCCCATTTAAGTGTTGGGCCAATTTCTGGCCCAGTGTCACTTTCAGCCTGTTGATGGCCCATAAATCAGTTGGGCCAATTGTAGTCGGACCTGAGTTTTGGCCTTTTAGCGACCCATTTAAGTGTTGGGCCAATTCCCGACCCTGTGTGCCTTTCGGCCTGTTAACGGACCATAAATGAGTTGGGCCATTTGTAGTCGGACCTTAGTTTTGGCCTCTTAACGGCCCATGCCCTTCATGGTCCAATACCAGCCCAGTTTCTCTTTTGGCCTGCTAAAGGCCCACAACATAGTTGGGCCGTTTACAATATGACCTGACTTTCAGCCTCTTAGCGGCCCATGCTCTTCATGGTCCAATACAAGCCCGCTGTCTCTTTTGGCCTGCTAAAGGCCTACGGTATAGTTGGGCCATATGTAGCCCAAACTTAGTAACGGCCTGTTAACGGCCCATGAAATAAATTGGGGCCACCTGTTGCCCGCTTCGATGTCGGTCTATTAACGACCCGGGAGGTAAGAGGGCCGACCATTAACTTTCGTCCTAGTAACGGCCCATTAACTCAATGGGCCCACTAAAGTTCGTTCATGTCTTTAGGCCAAATTGGATAATTTGAGCCCATTACGACGAGCAAAGGTACGGCATACAGGGAATAACGTTGCACATCCAGAATATATTACAGGAAATTACATCCACTGGGCAATCAAAGATTGATGCCATTGCAAATAAATGAGCAGAACCTAACCATCTACAACGTAACAATCTGCAACCTCAGCACAGATGACGCCCATAAGCATGTGGCAAGTTCTTGCTGCTTTGCCACATTGTCTCTAAAAACATTGATCAGTTGTTGTGTCGCACGACTCTGCACTTCTGATTCATCCACCATTTCAATCATTGCTTCAGCCATTAATTGGTTCACAAACAAACATTTATTCCGTTGCATTCGAGACAGAGGATACTGAACAGATTCAGATGGCGATTTTGGTAGGCTTGTATTATTGATAGTGGAGAGTGTCTTGACCACTGCATCATAACATAAATTAGGACGGGAACCAAACAGATTAATCATGAGTTATTGCCATATTACCTGGCCTAGATTTACTGGAAAGAAACGATGGGGTTGCCTCGCTGTTTTCAGAGTTTGTCTTCTTATCTTCAGCAGCCTGCACAAAATTAACACACTAGCATTGCTATCATTGGCCAAGTCAGATAATACGAAAGCAACATTGACACAACGAATGTTTGGGCAACTAGCCTACACCAAATTAACACAATATGGCACATCTATCATCAGCCAGGTAAGGTAATACGAAAGCAACATTGACACAATGAATGAATGGGCAACCAGAGAAGCACTATAATTCAGTAATATGCGTGATATGAGATAGCACATTCATGCAGCTCAGTACGCAAAACTACCAGGCAATTTTCATTACAAAAATCAACATTGGCGCCTTTAACATTTTGCTGCAACTAATTTTAGATCAGATAAAGGTTAGATTCACGCCGATTAACAAAATACATGCTGATGTAAAAATATAGTGATAGACAACAGGTACTTACATCAGCACTGGAGCGCAGAGAATTCCCGCAAGATATTTTCCTCGAATACGATCCCAATGGAGGAAGTCTTGTATCGTTTAACCTTATTTTCTAAAAGAGAGATGGGTAAGAAACATGTATAAAATATGATCAGAATGCTATAAAATTTCATGATGCGAGGATACGCACACGCTTCTTAGAATGGAGTTGACATTCTTTTGCTGGACTGGAGCGGACTAGTTCTTTGGCCATTGGAATCTGCTTATTATCAGTGGGAGTTGGGTTTCTCTGTGCTGGAGCAGTATCTATGAAAAATGGAGTTGGTTTATCCTCTCCTAGCGTTTGGATCTTTTGCAAAGACCTGGTTTGTAACCCTTCAGATTCTAACATAGTTGTCTTCCCCTTGCATGCCTTATATAGAAGAATGGTGATTCAGTTATAAAACATGCTACAGCAGAGATGGAATAGGTATTGAAGAATAGAAAGGCATGACATATTGACATGTATTCACTCCATCCGGAAATAAAGGGATGGGTCTAGGCGTATTTCAGTTCTAGATACATCCAGTTTTATCCATTTCTGCGACATTTAATCCGGACGGAGGGAGTATGATGTAAGAGCTAGGGATACAACAGGACAACACAGTAAAAAAACACTGAAAAACCCACTGCAGAACCAAAGTATTCAAACCCACTGATATGAGATAGTACACTCATGCAGCTCAGGATGCAAAACTACCAGGCAGTTTTCCTTGCAAAAATCAACATTGTGGCCTTTAATCATACATTTTCCTACAACTAAATTTAGATCAGATAAAGGTTGGATTCATGCCGATTAACAAAATACATGCTGATGTAAAAATATAGTGATGTACAACAGGTACTTACATCTACATTGGAGCATAGAGAATTCCTATAAGAATCTTTCCTCATAAACGATACCATTGCAGAAAATCTTCTATCTGTTAAGCTTATTTTCTAAAAGAGAGATGGGTAAGAAACATGTAGAAAATATGATCAACATGCTATAAAATTTCATGATGCAAGGATACGCACACGCTTCTTAGAATTGAGTTGACATTTTTTTGCTGGACTGGAGCGGACTAGTTCTTTGGCCACTGGAATCTGCTTATTATCAGTAGGAGTTGGGTTTCTCTTTGCTGGAGCAGTATCTATAAAAACTGGAGTTGGTTTATTATCTCCTGGCGTTTGGATCTTTTGCAAAGGCCTTGTTTGTAACCCTTCAGATTCTAACATAGTCGTCTTCCCCTTGCATGCCTTGTATAGAAGAATGGTGCTTTAATTATAAAACATGCGGCAGCAGAGAGATGGAATAGGTACTGAAGAATAGAAAGGCATGACATATTGACATGTATTCCCTCCATCCGGAAAAAAATGGATGGGTCTAGGCGTATTTCAGTTCTAGATACATCCTTTTTTATCCATTTCGGCAACATGTAATCCGGACGGAGGGAGTATGGTGTAAGAGCTAGGGATACGATAGGACAACACAGCAAAAAAACACTAGTTGAATGTAAAATTGTATGCTAGCGGAATACGTATAGAAATAACTAAGGCAATATACACGTGTATGATTGGGAAAATAAGATAGCATTGCAACAGAGCACTAGAACATCACTTCAATGTAAAAAAAACATGGTATGGTAGACAGATGAAGTACATACTGATGAATAACAATGCATAAGATATTCAGAAGCATGATGTCCAAATTAAGCAGATGGCATTGCGATAGAGTAGAATGATAGTACTTGAATTTGAAAACATGTTATCATGAATGGAATAGGTACTGAAAAATAGGAAGGCATGACATATTTACATGCATGATCAGCATGCTAAGCACATGGCATTGCAACAGAGTAGATACACTCCAGGACATTATATGCATGTTGTACCCATATCACAGGCCAAGTTAGAGCAAGGACCTTGTGGGGTGAAGAGGATTCATCATCTTTCTACAAGTCTTCTGAAGAACTGCCTTTACATGTTCCATCATATTGGGTATCATTGACATCAAGTTTATTGGCCTTTACATTGCTCCGTGAGGTTCTTGTGGATATATCAGTGTGTGCAATTATATCTTACATGCATGGAAGACAACTAGTAGTTAGATTATGTAATGAGTGCCTACAGGAGACGACATAAATAGTAGGACTGGGGTTAACTAGCAGCAACAGGTCTCATAAACTAAAGGGAGAACACAGATGAAAGCTATAGAATATGTATCGTTTGTACTCGAGATTAAATAGATGGCACACAAAAGTATTAAAGAACAACATAGGAAATACTAGAAGTGGTATAATACTATAATCACCAGCCTATGGGATATCATTGGCTGATGGATGATAACTATGGAACAGTGTTACCTAAAGAACAAGTATCTTAGCTGAACTATGGAACAACGTTAACTCCTGAACAAGACCCGTAAGAGATCAGCATGAACATATAGTGAAATGTGATGATCTATTTTCCATGCTTAGATGAATAACAAAGCCATAAATGTTGCACACAAGATGAGGGTACAACCTATCTAGCTGCCATCCATAGGAGTGAGCATCATGTGCTGACTTGTCGATGGCCCTGCAGTTGCTATGGCTGTGCATGTCGGGCACGCGCATTCGATGCAGGGAACTGTTGAGTGGGGACTATAGCTCCCTTCTGGTGTATGCTTCCCTTGTTGGAGCAGCTGTGGTGAGTCGGAAGACGGTGTGTCTGAAGATGTAGATAACGCATAATGTTAAGAACGACATATCTCTTTGATATGAAGAAATACACTAAGAGATAAATAGTAAGGTACAAGAGTGGTCACACGTCTGTTGACTGAAGACTAAATTGAAGGAAATATGCCCTAGAGGCAATAATAAAGTTATTATTTATTTCCTTATTTCATGATAACTGTTTATTATTCATGCTAAAATTGTATTAACCGGAAACATAATACATGTGTGAATACATAGACAAACAGAGTGTCACTAGTATGCCTCTACTTGACTAGCTCGTTAATCAAAGATGGTTATGTTTCCTAACCATAGACAAAGAGTTGTTATTTGATTAACGGGATCACATCATTAGGAGAATGATGTGATTGACTTGACCCATTCCATTAGCTTAGCACTCGATCGCTTAGTATGTTGCTATTGCTTTCTTCATGACTTATACATGTTCCTATGACTATGAGATTATGCAACTCCCGTTTACCGGAGGAACACTTTGTGTGCTACCAAACGTCACAACGTAACTGGGTGATTATAAAGGAGCTCTACAGGTGTCTCCAAAGGTACATGTTGGGTTGGCGTATTTTGAGATTAGGATTTGTCACTCCGATTGTCGGAGAGGTATCTCTGGGCCCTCTCGGTAATGCACATCACATAAGCCTTGCAAGCATTGCAACTAATGAGTTAGTTGCGAGATGATGTATTACGGAACAAGTAAATAGACTTTCCGCTAACGAGATTGAACTAGGTATTAAGATACCGATGATCGAATCTCGGGCAAGTAATATACCGATGACAAAGGGAACAACGTACGTTGTTATGCGGTCTGACCGATAAAGATCTTCGTAGAATATGTAGGAGCCAATATGAGCATCCAGGTTCCGCTATTGGTTATTGACCGGAAACGTGTCTCGGTCATGTCTACATTGTTCTCGAACCCGTAGGGTCCGCACGCTTAAGGTTTCGATGACAGTTATATTATGAGTTTATGAGTTTTGATGTACCGAAGGAGTTAGGAGTCCCGGATGAGATCGGGGACATGACGAGGAGTCTTGAAATGGTCGAGACATAAAGATCGATATATTGGACGACTATATTCGGACATCGAAAAGGTTTCGAGTGGTTCGGGTATTTTTCGGAGTACCCGGGAGTTACGGGAATACGGGAGAAGAAGTATATGGGCCTTATTGGGCTTTAGGGGAGAGGGAGAGGCAGGCCGCCCCCCCCCCCCAAGTCCTAGTCCGAATTGGACTAGGGGGAGGGGCTGCGCCCCCTCCTTCCTTCCCTTCCCTCTTCCCCTTCCTTGTCTCCTACTCCTACTACATGGAAGGACTCCTAGTTGGACTAGGAAAGGGGGAATCCTACTCCCTGTGGGAGTAGGACTCCCCTAGGGCGTGCCATAGAGAGGGCCGGCCCTTCCCTCCTCCACTCCTTTATATACGGGGGCAGGGGGCACCCCATAGACACACAAGTTGATCCACGTGATCATATTCTTAGCCGTGTGCGGTGCCCCCTTCCAACATAATCCTCGATAATATTGTAGTGGTGCTTAGGCGAAGCCCTGCGACGGTAGAACATCAAGATCGTCACCATGCCGTCGTGCTGACAGAACTCTTCCCCGACACTTTGCTGGATCGGAGTCCGGGGATCGTCATCGAGCTGAACGTGTGCTAGAACTCGGAGGTGCCGTACTTTCGGTGCTTGATCGGTCGGGCCATGAAGACGTACGACTACATCAACCGCGTTGTCATAATGCTTCCGCTTCCGGTCTACGAGGGTACGTAGACAACACTCTCCCCTCTCGTTGCTATGCATCACCATGATCTTGCGTGTGCGTAGGAAATTTTTGAAATTACTACGATCCCCAACATAAATTGGGGTCACACAATTTTATTTTATTTTGGTACTGTCCGATCTGCGCCGGATGGCTGGCCGTCTTGTGCCTCCTGGCTGACACTATTCGGAATCTTCCCCGAAGAGCCAGCGACCAACGGCAGAGCAGCCTGCCTCCGCCGTCCGTGGCCCCGGCCAAAACCCCGCTCCCCACCCCACCGCACTGCCGTGGTTGCGCCGCCCCCGGGCCAATCCACAAAGACTCCCCGTCATCCAGATCCGGCGGCGGCAGTACCTTCAACCCATGCAACTCTAAAAGATAGCCATCTAAGCACTGCTTCCGCGGCGAACTTGCGGCCCCGCACCCTTATGTTAAACACCAGCCAACCGGCAGCCTAGGAGCTCCGCCACCTCGAGGGATGCTGCTTCCCATTGCAAATCGATTGGCCCAGAATAAAAATTCAGACAACTGACGCCTAAATAAAGTGATTTGAGATGAGGGTGCGACCTATATGGCGGCATGGTGAAGTAGGCAGGTCCAGCTGCCGAGTCGGTGAGGCCGGCGCGGTTGCGGTGGCGACCGGCGGCAGGGAAAGAGCGATGTCGTGACGGTCGACGGCTACGCCGAAGCAGCGCCAGGACTCTGGATAGATCCGAAGTTGGAGCCGCTCCGGCGCCATGAACAACGGCGGGGGTGAATCGGCTCTGGTACGGTTCACGCGGTCGTCGTCGAGGCAGCACCAGCAGCACGGAGTAAGAGGCACACGGCCCAGTGCACGACGGCAAATGGACAGCGTCTCCGGCATTAGGGAGGAGGGCGGCTGTGAAATTGGTGCAGTGGGGGCGCCATGGAGGTGGGGTTGAGGTTTCGCAGCTTGGGAGAAGGGAGCTTCCCGGGGAGAAGGTGATTTGGCGCCCACGAGGTATGAATGGGGGCGGGCGGGGGGAATCGGGAGGGGAGTGGAACCATGTCTTACGGACGCATTTGTCTGAAATGTGAGGGAGAGTTACAGTTCTACCCTTGCCTATAGGCTTCTCGGCTTGGGTCTGTGTACTGAGGGTCGGAGATAGTAGAGTAACTTTGCTTCTCCCCAAATAGTGGGCGGGAGCGATTTCGGGCGAGGAGGGCGTGTTTTGAACTATAGTGGGCGTGAGCGATTTCGGGCGAGGAGAGCGTGTTTTGAAATACTGGGCGCGAGCTATTTCAGGCGAGGAGAGCGTGTTTAGCCGACCATGGTTTATGAATTATTCGGCACATGTCACTTCGGCCGAGGAGAAGGTGCGCTTGGATGAAGTTACGAACCTACCCTCGATGTACAACGGGCCAATTGATGTGTGTCCCACATAGGACAGTAATTTCGCCTCTCCCATTTATTTGCTCGGGCGAATTCCACCGAGCAGAGAGGATGTTTAACGGTTCGTTCAAATTTTGGGAGAACGAGCATCCACGTCTACCTTACCAAGTCGATTCGGATCAAATTTTGAAATATTAGCTTGCCACTTCTTTTTTAGATGGAGAGATGATGCTCGAGAGTAATGTGTTTTTACATACTCGTTGCTAGCGATTTACTATATGACAAATAGTTGACCCACTCAAAAACGCGAATCAAACCCAAAATGAAATATCTCGATTCAATGAAATAGCTCGTTCAGTAGGTCAAAATAGTGAACTAAATCCAAAATTAACACCTCAATCGAGTAGCATGTTGTACAGTATTATAGTACTCCATCAACATGTTGAAAGTCAAATTAATAAACTTGTTTGATATACGCATATATCCGTTCATGTGTGGATTGCAGACAACATGTTCTCCAATTTAAATATTTGAATGCAAGTTTATATCGAAACATGGTTTATATCAGTCTTTGATGCATAAAACGCGACCTCCCCCTCTCCCGGACTCCTGTTCTCTCTCTCTCGCCGACAATCTTCAATTCTGTCGCACGCATCCGACACAAAAACCTTGTTGGTCCCTCTCCCTTTCTCTCCATCTCTCTCTCTCTCTTTGTGTGTGTGGGGAGGGGTCTTTCTAGTTCGCATGCATATATACACCATCTATAGGTCTCTCTCGCACACTATGTATGATACTCTAGCTAGTCCAAGCTAGATATCTTGGGTGCACTCATCGTACGCACACAGATTCCTTGGCTCTTTGCCTGTAACTCTCTCACGCACCACTATGTCGTCTCAGAGCTCTTCCCCCCCCCCCCCCTCTCAAACTCTCCATCCACCTGGGTCACACATACACATGCATATCTCACTCGCACTCGATAGGCCCATCTAAAACTCTATCTCTCCCCCTCGTTCTCTCTCCATCTCACACGCGCGCACACACAATCTCATGCCCAGCTAGCCAAGTATGATGGTCTCTCACTCAATTGTAGGCACACGCAGTCCCCCCTATATGTATATGACTAGCTAATCTTAGTCTCCATCACAAACATGTGCATGGTCTATCTCGATTTCTCTCGGGGCATCTTTCTATCGCGCACGCACTCCCTCGATCTCCCACCCATATAGTCCCCTCACGATCTCGACGGGATCTCTCTATCACAAACACACCCTCTCTCCCTCCCCATGCGTCCATGCCATCCATGTGTCCCTCTCGACCTTTGTTCCTTGTTGGCCACACCTCTATTGGACATGTGCTACAGGGGTGTCTCTCTCCGTTGCAAACAATCACACACTAGCTATCTTCGTGTATCTCCTCGCCTCGCTTTTCCATCTCGGAGATGCATGCGTGATATGTTCGCATAAGAAACGAAAAAACACTCTCTCTCTCTAATTTATCATTTGTTGTCACTTTCTCTTTCACACACATACTCTTTTTGCACACTTACTCATTCTCCTTCACACGCACTTGATCTGTCTCGACTGAGGCACTCTCCTCGGTCCATAGCATATAGATTTATTGAAAAGTCAAACATCACAAAGTTTGACCATGTACGTGGAGAAAAAGAATTACATCTAGTACGGCAAACATATACCATTAGATTCACCATGAGATGTAGTTTTGTATGATGTATCTTTGGTATTGTAGATATAAATAACATTTGCGTAAACCTGATCAAAGTTTCCAAAGTTTGACTTCTAAAAAATTTACATGCACTGCATTATCGAGCGGATGGAATATCTCTTTCCCCCTCTCAGCTATCTGATGCACCACTCAGCCTTATCGGGGCTCCTCAATCTCTCTCAAACTTTATTGGTCAGTTTGGTTCGTGACCTGACCCTCATGCCTTGATGGCCGGTACTGCCTGGTGTGGACGTGAGATGTAAAATATTTCTGCCTGGCCAGGCTTGTGTGGTGCTGAAGCGTTTGGTTCATGCCTGGGCCAGGCAAAGCATCAACGTCCCATCAATCAATCCATGCATCAATTATTTAATGCTAATATCCATCCATGTTGCTGTTAGCCTCGTGGCCACACGACCAGGCACGGCCAGGCGTTCGAAATCGGTCGCCTGGGCCAGGCTACTTGCAGTGTCTGGAGTTCAGCCAGGCTAATTAAAGTGCAAGGGAACCCAGGCCAGGCGGGCTTTCTTTTTCACAGGGTAGCAACCAAACAAGCGTGCATGAAATCCAGCCACAACCCCAGGCCAGGCAAAAGATGCTCAGGACGCAAGCCAAACTGGCCTTATATCTCCCTGGTTCACACATACACATGTATCGCTCGCGCTATACATATAGACCCATCCAACACTCTCCGCCCTTGTTCTCTCTCCATGTGACACGCACCCCCCTAAGTACCATAATCCCTCAATCCATCATAGGCGCAAGCACTCCCCCCCCCTCCTAAGTATGATTATCTCTTACTAGCCATCAGGAACACACGTATTGTCTCCTTCCATCCATACGTCTATCTCGATATCTCTCGGGGCATCTTCTATCACGCACACACCTTGTCACTCGATCTCCCACCCATGTAGTCCCATCACGATCTCTAGGGGATCTTTCTATGACAAACATACACTCTCTCCTCCCCATGTCTGCATTTTCTCCTTACGTCTCTCTCGACCTCTCTCCCTTGTTTGTCAGACCCCTCTTGGCCACGTGCTAGGGGTCTTGCTCTCTCGGTTCCAAACAACCACACACTATCTCCTCACCTTGCCTCCATTGTCGAAGATGCATGTGTGATATGTTTGCATAAGACACGCACACTTTTTCTCTACTTTTATCGTGTGTTGTCCATGTCTCTTTCACACATGCACACACACTTTTTTCACTCCCTCTCTCTCTCTCTCTTGTTAGGGACTCTGTCACGTCCATAAGCATATGGATATTTTGAAAAGTCAAACCTTAGAAAAGTTTGACCAGGTATATGTGGAGAAAAACATTTACATCTGGAACGATCATTAGATTCATCACAACATGTACTTACTTCATACTATCATTTATCTTTGGTATTGTAGATATAAGTAATTTCTTTTTAAACTTGGTCAAAGTTTCAAAAATTTGACTTAAAAAATGTTGGAACTACATTATCGAACTGAGAGAGTAGCTCTTTCTCTCTCTCTCTCTGCTATCTCTCACGGGCCTCCCCTCTCACTCGAACTCTCTATACCGACGGATTATACGCTCACTGTGTCAGCGTATAGCTCCGTATATTGTTTAGTTGACCGGTCAACCAATCCACATGCTGCCTTGTCAGCTCGTGTTCTGTATCTTCGTGTGCTGGCCCATGTGGCAGTGGGTGAAAATAAGTAAACTAGAGGCCCATCTGACACGCGGTGAAGTAAACAAAGTTGAAACCACTCGGGGTAGCACCCCGCACGCTAGTAAATTGAGGGCGCATTGAGGACAAACTTCTTGCGCGCGAAGGACGCACTCGCGCACAATTCACCACTGCGCGGCGGCATGCACAGAAGGACGCACTCGCGCACACCCAGCACACAACACACACCAGCACACGTGTACACCGGCGTCGCCGCCGGTTGAGATGGACGGCGAGGCAGCCAACAAGCGGAGGCGGCTCGAGCCAAAACCGCATCCGGCGAGCCTGGACTTCATCAGCAGCCTCCCCGACGACACGCTGCTCGTCATCATCGGCCTCCTCCCCACCAAATCTGCCGTGCGGACCGCCCTGCTCTCCCGGCGGTGGCGCCCCCTCTGGCGCTGCGTCCCCCTCAACCTCTGCGACGGGGATTGCAAACGCATGGCCGCAGTCTCCAAGATCCTTTCATCGCACCCTGGGCCAGCCAAACGCCTTGACATCCGCATGTTCAGTACCAACTGCAAGGTCCAACCCAAGTTCGACGAGTGGTTCTTATCCCCCGCCCTAGATCAGCTCGAGGAGCTCAGCTTTGAAGCTGGACGATGTCGCTCTCTGCCGCCGTCCGCGCTCCGCCTCACGCCAACGCTGCGCCGTGCCAGCTTCAGCTCCTGCTATCTTCCCCAGATTAATGCCGCGCCCGCTCTTCTTCTCCCTCAACTCAAGCAGCTCGACCTCTTCGATGTTGTCATCTCGAAGAAGGCTATGGAGCACCTGCTCCGCAGCTGTACTGCGCTCGAGTACCTTCGTCTTGAGCAGATCCACGGGTTCATTAGCCTCCACATCGCCTCGACGAATCTCCGATGGATTTATGTGTCTTGCTGGCCCCACAACAAGACATCAATTGGGAAGAGATCACTCCAGCTGTTCCACGTTATGGTCATTGAGAATGCGCCTTTCCTTGAGAGATTGCTTGTATCGGATCTAGAAGGTCCAACAAAAATCAGGGTCATTGACGCGCCGAAATTGACAGCGTTGGTGTACTCGTCTGCCAAATTCTCCGAACTCTTTATTGGATCCGTAATCGTTCAGGTACAACACTCATCTTCTTCTCCGTCTTCTTGAAATTCACATTTTTAAATTTCTTCTTGATGTATTTACGACCGTCTTCCAGAAAATGATTCCCACAAGCTTGACCCAGTCCATGCGCACAGTGAAGATCTTAGCACTAAAATCTATCGGCCCCAATCTGGATCAAGTTGTTGGATTCCTTACATGCTTTCCGTGCACGGAGAAGCTACTCATCGAGGTGAAACTTCTTTCCTATAAGTAAACGGTAATCACAACGTAGCTCAATTTTTTCGTAATTTTCCCAAATTACGATGACAAGTGTAGTGTTCAAAACTGCATCTACGCACTGCACCGAAAGAAATGTTTTTAGTATTTTTTCTCACGTGATCACCTGCATCGTTTTTATGCTGTACTACTATAGTAGCCTAGGCTAGTCATAGTGGAAAGTAACTTAGACTACTCCAGTAACTCTATGGTTACCCTAAGAGCAAGTACTACCTCCGTCCTGGTTTACTCTTCCAATTTTGTAGTATCAAAATTTGACCATAGATTTAACTGACAAAATGTTAATGCATGTCACTAAGAACTATATCGTTGGATTCGTATTTGAACATAATTTCAAATGGTGTAATTTTTAGTGACATGCATTGGCATTTTCTTAGGTAAATCTATGGTCAAAATTTTATACTAAATATGAGGTAGTATTACAAAAGTGGGCTATGTAGGCCAAAACATGTGCCAAATTCACTTGTGATGCATTTGGCATCGATGCCCCTCCATTGCTCACCTGGTGTCCCAATCTGGATCACCTACTTTGCTCCGGTGCCAAATTAACTCACGCAATGAAAAAACACTGCGTGGGAGAGAGAGAGGACTGAGGCAATAAAAAACACTTGTTTGGGAGAGTGACAGGCTGGTGTAGTTGGTTTGATTGATTTGTTTATACATGTGGGTCTGTGTGCACAGCGGTGCCAACTCTCTCACATCGCGAGAGCGGTGCCAAAATCTTTTTGATTTGACATTGATGCGTGTTATGTGGCATACTTTTGCGAAATATGGCATCGGCCACATAGTGGAAGGCAACAAATGCCCAAGCTCTTCACGTGCTCCTAGTTAAATGAGAGGAAACAGAGAGAGAGAGAGAGAGAGAGAGAGAGTGAGTGAAAAAATATCACTAGCGAATGATATTGGTACCTCTTAATGACACGGCAATCTTATGCAGCTAGCTGCTCTAATATGTTCTCTTCTTTTGTGGATAAAAAAGACCCGAAAGTGAGAAATGTGCTGCACTATAACAATCTCATCGAATGCCTTGATCTCCATCTTACAGAAATTGATTTGATCGACTACCGAGGTAACACATCTGAGATTAAATTGGCTAGGTTCTTTGTTCTGGAGGCAAGTGTGCTCAAGGTAATGAGGTTTGGCGTTCTCTGGCGCAACAATGAATGGCGTGCTGATCACCGCAAACGTCTAAGCCTAAATGACAAAGTCTCCGCAGAAGCTGAATTTGTTTTTGAAACATCAAGTGGCCAGAGACTCGAAAACTTATTTGCCCATTAGTGACTTGTCAGGGCGGTGAATTTTAGTTTGTATGATAATGCTACATCCACCTAAAGTAACGGAAGTTCTTACGTAAACTTCCTAGTAATTCCCTCTTTGTAGTGCAGCATTACTCCTAACATTTGTAATATCAGTTTGAAATTTGTAATATTGTCGTGTCCTATTCCTGCATTTTCAAAATCCTGCGAATCAAACAGGTCCTGAGTTGGTGATGATGTTGTGCCTCCCATCTTTCACCAATAGCCGTCGGATCTAGATCTGACGCATACAAACCAAGCTTCTCCATTTTTGCAAAAAGATGCCCGCACTTGTTCCCTAATTACAAACAACTCCTTGTCTCTCACAATCAGCCTCATCTCCTCCCCACCACATCTAGGAGTAGAAGGCCGTGGAAAAATCTGGCGCGATGGCCGCTGCCGGAGCCGTCCACCCCCAATCTTGGTGTTCCGTGCAATGCACGGGCATCTACGCACGGGAAATTATGTCGAACAGGGCTAGTTGTAAGCAGGCTAGCTCTACAGCCATGATGATAGTGACTGCAGACGGTGAGGCTGACTATGGTATGCCGAACACGGCGCCTATACTCAGGTGTCATCTCCGGCGCAGGGTCTTGTCACTTCACTGTGAGGAGCAGCACGTAATAATTTGACCAACGGGTAGTACAGTGCTAGTACTCCTACTACTACATTGGTAGTACTACTACTAGTACTAGTAGCACCACCGTCTGGATTTAGGAGTACTACCACGTCCATCTGGATTTTAGTATTTGACTAGCAATATCTAGTAATGCATGTCACCAAAAATGTACTACTCCCTCTGTAAATAAATACATGGTGTTTTATTCCTATCGGCGAGAGAACTTAATGTTTTTTTGCTAACTAGAGTACTAATAGGATTACATGCAATGAACTAAACACTGCATGTCATGTTTGGTAGTCTCAAGTCAATGAAAGCATGCACGGCCCACATCTCTCATTGGTTGATATGTCACGAAATAAGAAACAAGGAGGGAGTTAATGCACCGTGCCTAAGTATTTTGGGATTATTTGGTTTTCGTAAGGTGACTTACACAACATTTTTGTTTACATGCATTAACATTTTATTAGTTAAATCAAAGGTCAAAACTTGGCGCAAAATGCAAAGGGGACCAATAAACCAGTAAACATCAAACTTCTCTCGTTCGGCCCCAACTAGAGGTCCGGTGAGATGACTATATTGCACAGGCACGGAGGGGGACGCAGCTTCATTGACTTACGGCAACTGCCTTTGGGTGAATGACACGTGGCCCCAGGGGGTGGCTGGCCCACCTATCATACAGCCAAAGGCAGGTGCAGTAGAGGGCCAAGGAGTAGTACGAAATCCTACGCACCTACGCACGCTAACCAAGGGCTAAGTGATCACTCGAATCGCAAGATCAATTGACTAGAAGCTACGCTAGACCCATGGAGGCGATGAGCGCGAGCATCAGCCGGCTGTGCCAGATGGTCCACGACGCCGGCCTGCTGCCCAGCACCGAGGAACGTCTCCAGGTAGTATTGCTTGAGGCCGCCAGGGCGAGGGGCCGCTTGGACGACAGCTTTGTCTCCTTGTTCGACGAGGTCCTCGTCGGTTTCCTCGACAAGTTCACCATCGTCAAGAAGCTTGCGGACGACTTTAACGTAAGCCTCCAGCCGACGCGCCCAGGATCTGCGATGCTCGCAACCCTCAACAGACACTATGGTAACAACCTCTTCGACGCACTGGTGGCCCTGCGACTGCCCGCCGTCGCGCCGGAGAATGTCCACCTCGAGGTCGCGCTCGCTGCACAGCGCCTGGCGCAGCAAGACACCATCGACATAATCACCCACGTCTATGCGCAAATCGTCCACAAGGACTACTACATGCAAGAGGAGGACGATAGGACGCTGGCCTTCTTGGAGCGTAGGGCAACCTTGGATGGCACTGTTCAGAAGCACGTTGAGCTCGCCGCCAACGCCGCTGCTCCTCACACGTCGGTTGGTGACCCGGCGCACTAGGGCGTGAGGATGTTGTTGAACGTTGATGGATCTGTATGTATTTTTATCTTTTCGTCAAATCCATGTAGTAGTATATGATACTACAGTAATTATCTTACCTTTCGCATCAACTTCAAAATTTTCGTACGTACTCCATGCATGAACGGCGCCTGAACCAAACTTCTCATTACTCTAGGCAAAATCATTATTTTCTATCTATCGGTCGCGCCATGGAGCAGAACCAAATTTTACAAGTTACGAGTTCAAAAGGAAAAGTCTGTCGTGTTTGCGTTGCACCCCCACACGGTTGGTCCGGCACGCCGCTCAAGCGGGAATGCGTGTGGTGTTGCATTTTCACTTACAAGTGGGACTGCAGTTGAGCAAACCGACTATCGGCAAACCCCCACCCCGCCCACCGCGCGATGGCTGAGAAAACAGGAGGGAGAAGAGATGGATGTAGCATGGACTCCAAGAAAATTGGTGTCGGATGGGACTCGTGTGGGTGGCGTGTGCCGTACTGCTAGACGTGAATGCTAGTTATGGCCCATGCCACCCCACTATATCGAGCCTATATCGAGGTACGTAGAACAAATTTCCTGCAGTCCGTGCTCAGCCCTCCTCTATCTCTCTTCTCAGCCAGCCAGCGGACGCGCGGAGCCCATCGTCTGTTTGCTCACATGCGGCCCCACATGTCAGTGAAAACGCAAGAGGACCCACTGAACCTGCACATCTTTCACCTCGACGTGCTGGTGATGAAAAACAAATCCAATAAAGATCTTCGGTGGCCGCTTTTGGAGTTACTCAAGAGTAGTAAGATTCTATTTACAGTTTAACCCAAGATGCACATCTCGTGGCTTCAACTACCACTCTATTTTCTTTCATGACACGACCTGGATGCTGGATGTCCCACGTGTCGGCAAAAGGAGGAAGAACCCGACCAAATCTTCGGTTCTGCTCTCGGATTAGACTAGTTGTGCTAACTTAAAAATTTTATTGTGTACTCCCTCCGTTCCAAAATACTTGACTTCCATTTGTCCAAAAATGGATGTACCTATATACTAAGACATGTCTAGATACATATATATTTTGACAAATAGAAGGCATGTATTGTGCAACAGAGGGAGTAGAATGGATGCATGTTTTTATATTGGGAAGAAGAGTACATCCATATATTGATAGAGCGCAATTTAGTAGATGTTCTATCACTTTTAGCTAGTAGCACAGAGGCTAGAGATGAGATTAGTGCACTTGTTGATACTCCTACTAGAATAGAGGCTAGACATGAGACTAGATGCGAGGAAGCAACGTCTACTTCTTTACACTCGAAGAAGAAAGAAGCACGCAAGATCGAGCCTCCCAGATCAACAATGAATGCATCGAGAAGGCACTAATCCAACTTACAGGAGTAGTAAAATGTATTCTTGTGGTTCTTGTTTTATTTGGTCTTGCTTTTATAGTACAAATTATCATTGGAGTTTGTGCAAAATGGAGGTCCGTTTGGGGTCGTGCGTTGGAGTTGGCCTTACAAGTGGGACCGTAGTTAAGGAAACCGACTATCGGCAAACCCCCACCTCGCCCGCCGCGCGATGGCTGAAGTTAGAGAAACGACGAGGTTGAAGAGATTGCTCTAGCACGGACTCCAAGAAATAATATGGTGTCAGATAGATGTCGTGGTGGTGGCGTGTGCCGTACTCCTGGACGTGAATGCTTGTTCTGGCCCATGCCACCCTACTACTCCTACTACTTACTCCTACTATATAGTAGTACTAGTATCGAGGATTCGAGGTGATGGTTACGTACAGCGAACACATTAACATATGGCTACAATAAAAACACCCGCCCGACGCGCGAAGCATGTGAAGCTAGTACTCCGTCTAGGTGAATAAGTCGTATTAGAAGGTGCATCACGACCTAGGTGCAAGCAGATTGGTGGAAAAGAAGAATATTTCTCTCTTCTAAACACAACATTTAATCACAGTAGTTAAGAGGATGCCTTATTAGCTACCCATGCAGGCCATCGTAATTCATAGCATGCAAAGCACTTTTATTTCTTGCCTAATAACCGCATGGACGTGCTGCATGCATTGGTCCTTGCCCAAGCAAAAAAAAGGGGAGGAAAGGGGTTTCCACTGGAGACAACGAGGCAGAGGTGGAAGCGCTCGCTGGCGAACAAGGCAGGGCGGGCATCGAGATGGAAAGTTAATGAACGGCGCCTAAACATTTTGGGAAAATCTAATTTTCGTAAGGTGACTTACAAATAGTGTACTGCTATTGTTGATTGGCCTCATCCGATAACCTGTTGCAATGCCCATACAATTATGTATTCAAAAAATATTTTTTTTGCCTTGTTGCACCACTCACTCAGAGAAGCGACTCGAAAGCCATTCATAAATTTAGTAAGTTTATCACAGGCATATCATTTTATTACATAGAATAGGTCATCAACCCACATCGACAACGAGGATACATTATAAATACTAAAGTTTTCACCACACAACAAATAACAAGCAATGAAATGAACTTCAACTCAACCATTCCTCGGTGTTGGAAACGCTTGCTTTGAACCACAAGTGATTCTCTGGGACGGGCCATGCATTGTCGATCTGGAGACCAACGCAGGACTGATCATCCAGGCTGAAGCGGCCTACTATATCAGTACCAGGGTAGGGAACCACCCAAATGTCCGAGGTATAGACACAGTTGCTTCTCATAAATGGGTCAACAGCAGTTGGATCGCCTTTCACCATCATCGGATAGTTTCGTCCAAGGAAGAGCGAGTTTTCTCCAAGACTATCAATTTTGTGCCAGGGAGAAGGAGTTGGCGCTAGCACACTAGTATCCATCCCGAATACCATGCAACGGGTGTTGGAATAGGTCCGGAGAGTGCGACCATGGGAGATTACACCTGCTTCCTTAGCAGTAACATCATCAGTGGGCTGTATACACACAAGAAGAGGTGATCCATCGGAATTAGTTGCCAGGCTCCACAGAGTATATCGGCGCTGCTCGTCCTCATGCTCGTGATCATCACCATCATCATCTCCCCCTTGGTTATAAAAATCTTCAAGTATAGGTGGTGGGATGTTCACAGGACCTTGGAAACACAAGAAGAAGGTTAATTAGTAAAGGGAAACTTGCTAACCCGCATGCATGTGGATGAAATAATTATAATTACGGTGGAAGACAAACGTACCGAAAAACGAGGATCCCATGCAAAAACAGTGCCACGAGAGGTGGCAGCAAACACAAGATCCTCGTATTCAATTGCATCACAGTACACATCCGTGTATAGAAACTGATTTTTGAGTAATATCCATCTAGTCGAACCACGAAGGACGGCAACTAGCTTGTCGAAGATAGCAACAACTTGATAGTTCTTGTAATTCCAAGAGCGGTTGGGAACTCGACAAATTGCTATCTTCAGTACACGACGGTCACCATGATCGTATTTGAACGTATGTAGATCATCTGTGTGCTCAACCTCAGGGCACTCGGAGATTTTTGGAAGTGGAACCCGGTGACGAGTGTACACATTCACAAGTTCCCACTCGCAATTGTACCCAATATAAACAACCCAATCTCCATTTGCGCCAGCGCAGGACTTACCCTTAAGCGATGGCATCTTGACATCACACGTATCATTATCAAGCAGCATCAACTTGCACAAGGCGAGGTCTCCGTCGTCCGCTCGCCAGCGAGCAGGGTCATGGCGAAGAAGATAGGGGAGATCAAAGGTGTTCCTCGACCCTTGGGTTCCTTGCAATGATGTTATTAGCTGAGTCGAGAATGGGCTTGAACGAACCTGCCATGCTAGCCGAGGTGATGACGTCGCACCGATCAATGAGTTCCTCCACCACGTCATCTTTCAGATCGGGGCAAGAATAACGGGGTCGTTTTCGGCCTGTTCCATCCATGGAGAAGACGATCGAACAATGGCAGAAGAAAGGGTGAAGGGCTGAAGGAAAATGGAGGAGGGAGAGGAAGAGCGTGCGACAGCAGTTCCAAATCGAGAGGGAAAGGCGAAGAGTCGGTGGACGGTTGCGAGTTTGCCACGGTTCATGAAGAGGCGCCCCGGCCTACACGTCCGTTCAGAAATACTCCTACTACTCGCCATCGTCTCACTCATATGTTGGAACGGGACCACATGTCAATGAAACATGGTGTGTAATTTATCGTGCAAAATGCGATCTGGCCGTGTTGGCCCGAGGTGCCGCATTAGTTATCGACCTTTTTTTTAATGGCATGCCGATCAGTTTTGAAGCACGACTAACTGGTACAGTACGCAGAGAAAATATAAACTACTCTACCACTACCCCACCTCCAGTACTAGTAGTATAAAAAAGATATATAGGCTGGAGCTTCAGCGCTTTCTTGCTAAGGGCTGCCCACTTGCTTCTCACACTACCACCCTCTCTCCAGATCTAAAAAAGACGGCCCCTCTCTCCCTCCTCACCAGTGGTCACAGATCCGCCGGGGAAGAAAAGGACGTGCAGCGTTGACGCACTCGTCGTCGGCGAGCGAGGTCACGCACTGACGACAAGGCCATCCTCTCAGACCTAGCGCCCGCGCGGGATGGCCTCCGTCCCCAAGCTCGCTGCCGTAGTGTGTGCGGAGGACGACGACCACGAGCGAAGCCACTTCCCATCGACCCTCAGGTATGCTACCTCTTTTCGAGCCATAACCTTGTTCTATTGCCCCATCTGCTACGTCGTTGCATGTGGATCTTTTTCCACTCCACCATCTTCCCAATTTGCTATCCTCTACTCTGCTGGCCACGCAGACGAAAACCATAATTTGCACTATTAAAGGAAACCCTACTTCATGCAGACTAATCCATGTCTGGGTTGAATAAGGAAAGGAAGGGAGACTGTACTGTCCAAGAGAGTAGGCATCGAACCCGCATCTAGGTTGAAAAGGGGAAAATCAGTAGCTAAGGAACGAGTCTCGTGCCTCTTGGTTGAAGAAGGGTAGAAAGGCATGACAACGCAATAGAGAATGACCAGGTCGATCGGTTTGTTGTCCTCGCATAGGAAAAAGGTGGCTAAAGAGAACAAAAATGGGACGTAATCCACATATGCTGCCTGGATATTTGTTGCTCTGGGCAACCATACCTCCCTCACCACTCTGCGTCCGTGGAGGTACATCGTACTGGTGCGCCCACTGTCCGAATGGGCCTCCCATGCTCTTATTGCCACTTTTTTGCTGTTAGTATAACGCCAGCAGTCAAGTCAAGCAATGCTACTGCTAAAGTGATGCCACATTTAACTAATGCCGCTCTCAGTCTAATGCCACCCATAAATTTAAGCAATGCCATTTAATGTCACTGGATTATTTCAGGGTTAGCTGTTGATTGTGGATGTATTAAAGATTTTTCAGCTAAGGCATTCTAATGTTGTTGCACAGCTAGTATACCAACGATGAAACTTGTTACTACCTTCAGATTTTTGCACTGTTAATGCTTATAGATTACATACCTCACTTTCATGAGATAAGTTAATTTTTTTGTACAGTGTCACCAAAATGCCAAGGCGCCGATGTCATTTTATTTTGGTTAAACTGCACAGACAATTATGAAGACAAGAGGAAAGGTCAAGAGTGGGCACCTCCTCCTCCGGCTGTTCTCTTGAGGAGGTCTGTATGTTTGTCTCTAATGCCTGTCGACTACATACCTGACATCATGATGTAATGTTAAGTCATTTCCTTTTGTACAGTGTCACTGAATTGTCAAGGCGGTGATTGCATTTTATTTTAGTAGAACTGCACAAAATTTGCTTAAAAGAAGAGGAAAGGTCAGGAATGGCTCACTTTTCCAGAAAAAACTATGTATGCCTTCCTCACATCAGCCGTTGTTGCTTTATTTATTCCTTCAAACAGGTGGTTAGAAACAGTCTTGCTACCTTTTCCCATTAAGAAATTGGAATGCTTATATTTGTGAGTCTATGCTTCAACTAGTGCCACTTTTAGAGTAATCACACTTTCAATATCTATGCAAACAGGGATGCTCGATTTTAGTGGAACTACACAAAAAGTCTAACTGGTTCAACATTAGGAGCATGTTTTTTCCAAACCTTTATATCCAATTGGTGGCACTATGAGTTGTTCATTACGAAGGTACATGGTTTGCTACTATCTTGCTACTCTTTTTGTACTGTCATTAGATAGTAATACTAGTGGTTTGCATGTGAATTTATTGGCAGGGTGGACCTACATTGGAGGTGCAAGACAGGATTCAATGATTGGATGCTCAATTTCGGTTGTATCGATTTCACCTCTTCCATCACTGCGAACATGGATATCCTTGGTCTGATGAAGAATAGGCGCTATATTTCTGCTCTGAACCAGAAAATCAATTCAGTATGAAATTGTCCAGGGCAAAACATAACTGTATCAGATTGTCCAGTGCAGAACATGACAGATGCTAAGCGGAAGAGACATGTTTAAACCGAAAATACAAGGTGTGGTATATGTTTACTAGATGCTTGATATTTGTGCAGACAGAGATGTTTGCCCGTTGCTATTTTGGCAAACAAACAAACAAAGTGCCCGCAATTTTGGTTGAACTGCACAAGAGAATAGTATAGTCACTGCATGCAGTGCCATTTGAAAATAGACACAAAAAGATTGGATAGTCACTTCATGGACTACAGAAAAGTAGTACTGTACTATTTATTGGCCAACACTAGGTGCTTCATTGCTTTGGTCTGATTATACAATGGGCATCATTTTGCCAAAGTTAAAGTTTGTATTCCGAAAATAGTCTCGCCGTGTGATCGAGGGAAGACCAAATCATATTGTAGTGGATGTTCCTCCATCATGTGTGGTTCATTCTCATGGTTCCAGCTGTTGGTGAAACCACTTACATTTGCAAGAGGAATTGTAGACTTCACAAACAAATTTGTCTTTCAGTCTGTACTGAATGTTGGCCAAGAGAAGCATCCATGTTAGTAGGAAGAACAGATGTTTTTTCTAGATCTTTGCTTTTGGAGCTACATATTTGTATATGATCTATGAGTCATTGAGATGCATTAACATGTTGATCTTATGTATGGGAATCGTACTAGTTAGTTTTAGTTGCGACGCAAGATCCGAAGTGGCTGATCTTTGCTTTTGGAGCTACATATTTGTATATGATCTGTGAATCATTGAGATGCATTAACAGTTACTTATTTCTGTTTGCTTAGTGTTTACAAGTTACTGATCGATCACTAGCTAGCATACAAATGCACTCCTGGCAGTTTTATTTGCGACGCAAGATGCGAAGTGGCAGTTTTTTGAATAAAAATGCCTACCTCTAAAGAAACTGACAAGCTACACTATCGATCCTACACGGATAAAAATGCCTACCTCTAAAGAAACTGACAAGCTACACTATCAATCCTACACGGATAAAAATGCCTACCTCTGAAGAAACTGACAATCTACACTATCGATCCTACACGGATAAATAGCGGATCACGCACGTACTACCTCCTTTCCGGTTTGCAGGGCTCAATTCAAGAAACGACCTACCCGATCCTACATGAATAAATAGCGGATCACGCACGTACTAGTACCTCCTTTCCGGTTTGCAGGGCTTAATTCAAACCTCTCACCAACCAAGGTACTCCCTCCGTCCGGGATTTATTAGTCTCGTGAGCAAAGCAGCAAGACCAAGGCATGGCTATAATTAACGGCATGCAGAAGTTTAGGCCTAATTAATTCCAGCAATTTAAGTGGCTGCATGCGTGCCCTCGGCTGCGACTCATTGCATGCTGCTTCGCGTACTGCCTGTGAGCGATTCTGAGTGCCTGCATGCAGCCGGCCATAATTAAGGCACTAACTGATGCGAAAAAAGATACGTCTTAAATCCGTGGAATCATTATTGACAAGGAGGGAGATGATTCGAGTGCACTCGTTTGACCGCCATGCCGGCGTGCGACCCAGATGGGACGGGACGGCACAGTCATAATTTTAGTTTCTCCAATTTTCCACGGCAAGCTGGCGCGCTAAGCCATTATGCATTGAATTCCGATGACCGTCACGCTACCTTCCGCCTATAAGTATTGTTTCCCGGCCTTCTCCGGTGCCACCGTGACCCAACTCGCCATATCCTCATAAGCCCCCACCAGCCCGACATCGCTCGCCACATCCGCCATGCCCCCGCCCGTCCGCGGTAGGCGATGCCGGAGGCGGTCACCGCTGGAACTAGTGTTCAGGTTTTCACCGGAAGGCAGACGGAGGGAGGAGGCATTCTATCTATCTTTAGATGGCAATGCGGAGATAGAGGAGTTGTTGGAGCGCGACCGCATGGCGGAGGAGCAGGAGTTGTTGGAGCGCGACCGCCTGGCGGAGGAGCAGCGTATCGCTGATTTGCGCCGCCAGCGGGACATGGAGCAGCAGCGCACCGACGCTCTAAGTCGTGAGCAGAGCGCCCGCAACTGGGCTGACTACACGGAGGCCGGCGCCCGGCAAATAGCCCTGGAGGCTGTCGGGCACGCACGCGTTCGCGACGCTGATTTTTACTACCAGCTCGTCAAGTGGGTTTCCCGCTTGGAAGTCGAAGCTTCGGTGGACCACGCCGGCATGGAAAGGGCCAACGCACGCGAGCAACGCGCCCTATCACACCTCTGGCAAGTCCGAGGCGAGGCGGAGGACGCCGGTGCCGGTGTTTAGCATGGACAGCAGATGGCGGCCGGCATCGTATAGTTAGCTAAGAGTAAGTTTGTACTTGTACGCTACTAGAGTGTTAGTGGGAATAGATAGTTAACTTGGCTATAATGGTTGTCAACATGGAAGTTCAGTACTCTATATGTGGATCAGACCTGTTACTTTTCTCTGAATGTTGAACTTTCCGTTTGAACGTATGGAATGGGCTGTTATTTTTTTAAATGGGTTGTATTTGTCCTCCACGGTTTAGAGGCTGACTTGCGGGCCTAGCAAGTTGACGCGTACACAATCAGGAGATGATTGTACGTGGAGAGGATGACAGCAGGGACCCGCCAAGGTCATGGCAGTATGCAAGCAAGTGCCTCCTTATTTCAAGCCAATAAAAAATGGCTCCTCCTAGTGGATTTCTGACATCTGGGTCCCATGCCATTGTCAACGTGTCAATAAACGAAAGAATTGCACAAGGAGCGGCTGACACCAGGGACCCAGCAGCTTGCCCAGTTATTTTTGTTTTGGGTTAAATTTGATAAATGCCCCTCCAAATCTGGTGTATCCGAGAAATGCCACTGCAATTTCCAAACTTTGAAAAATGCCATTTCTAGTGGCATTTTTCGAAGTCTGGAGTGGCGTTTTTCAAAGTTTGCAAACTGCAGTGGCGTTTTTCAAAGTTTGCAAAAATTGCAGTGGCATTTTTATGAATCGCCATAATTGGAGTGGAATTTATCTAGTTTTTGAGACGGAAGCAGGGTGTCAACTGGGCTGTGCGGGACACTCTGGCCTGTCTAGACAGCCTTTTCTTTTATGTTTACCACAGACCAGCCCAGTAGTTTTTTTTTCTTTATGAAAATGGCTAGCCCAGTTTTTTTGTGATTTGTCAAGTAAGTCACTTTATCGGGCCTGTTGGGATGCAAATCTTTCAAGACGAGGAGAGCTTCATTCGGCTGGCCGAGAAAATGTTCTATCAGTAATGAGAAATGGGTTGTACATTTTTAAAACACATCAAACCGGCAATTATTTTCAAATATCTTCTTTTCATTTCGAGATTTTAAATTGCATTGATTTTTATGCGTGGACAATTTATTGGATTTTATATTGATATACATTTATTTTTAAAATCAGTCTGAATGTGACTCGAAATTTCGGGATTAAAAACAGTTCAGACCGCACCGACATATGCAAAATTTCGTATAATTTTTTAACCGTGGCCACAATATGGGTTGTAATGCTAACATGAAGAATATGGGCTCCAAAAAACCCGTAAGAATTAGCAAATGGGCTGTAAATTATTTGAAATAATGGCAGATGGGCTGTATGCTATTTTCCACAGATTTGAGGCTTTCCACAGATGGCATGTATACTGTTGGATGTCCATCCAACGGCCGTCGTGTTTCTTAGATCTCTGCTCTTCCTGCTCCAGCCGCTCAAACAAGCGCCGGCGGGACTGCCTGCTCCCACCTCCCCGCGGCCGGCTGTGCTGCCGCACAGGCCTCACCGCCCCACAGTACTCCCATCGCTGGCCTAGCCATCCCTCTACTCACCCACACCTGCTGTTATTATCCGGCGACGGCAAGCGAACCAGTAAACCCTCGTACAGTCGTACTCCCCTCCGTGTGGGAAACAAAAACAACGGCCGAGTCTTCCCTGCCATTGTGTCGTTCCCTTCCTAGTCCTCGCCGTCGTCCACCGCCTTGGTGCTCTCGGCGTGGTCAGCGTGGTCAACGACCGACATGCATCTGAAGTGGACTGTACGTGGAGAGGCTGACAGCTGGGTCCACGGCCGCACGCAAAGAAATGCCTCCTTATTACGCGCAAAATAATCATTTCCTCCACCTAACATCTGGGACCCACCGAAACGGCCTCTGTATTTCGCGAAAAAAACGTTACCGCCGCTGATAGCTCGGACACACCAGCTATATCTTCGCACGCAAGGAAGTGCCTCCTTATTACGCACAAAAAAATGAATACTCCCCCTGCTAGCTGGGACCCAGTATAGTGGGCCTACTAAGTTGACGGGGACGAAGAGCTTTGTCAACTTAGTCAATATGCACGATTCTAGCTCGACTGACCGTACAATGTCCATCCAACGGCCGTAGTGCTTCTTCAACCTCTGGTCTTCTTGCTCTAGCCGCCCAAACCAGCGCCGGTCGTGCCGCCTGCTCCTGCCTCCCGTGGCCGGATGTGCTGCCGCGGAGGCCTCACCGCCCCCATACTACTCCCACCACTGGCCAGGCCATCCCTCCACTCCACTCACCCACACCCCCTGTTATTCTACGGCGATGCCAGCGCAGCCGAACCAGTGAAGCCTCGTACTCCTCTCTGCATGGGCATCCACTGCCGCGTCTTCCCCGGCTCCGCGTCGTCCCCTTCCTAGGCCTCACTGCCGTCCACCGCCGTGGTGTTGTCGGCGCGCCGTGGTCAATGTGGTCAACGACCGAATTCCATTGGAAGAATACTGTACGTGGAGAGGCTGACAACTGGGTCCATGGCAGCCGCAAAGAAGTGCCTCCTTATTACGTGGAAAATAATTATTCCTCCACCTGACAGCAGGGACCCACCAAACGCCCACCAGTATATCGCGAAAAAACGTTTGCCCCTGACTGCTGGGACCCACCCGATGGGCCACCGTATTTTGCGAAAAAATGTTCCCCCTGCTGTCAGCTCGGACCCACCGGAAGTGCCTCCTTATTATGCGCAAAAAAATGAATACCCCCCTGCTAGCTGGGACCCACCTTGGTGGGAGGCTGACTTGTGGGCCTACTAACTTGACGAGGACGGAGGGCTTTGTCAACTTAGTCAATATGCATGATTCTAGCTCCAGTGACCGTACGATGTCCATCCAACGGCCGTAGTGCTTCTTCAAATTCTGGTCTTCTTGCTCCAGCCGCCCAAACCAGCGTTGGTCGTGCCTTGTGCTCCTGCCTCCCGTGGCCGGCTGCGATGCGGCGGAGGCCTCACCGCCCCCTACTACTCCCACCGCTGGCCAGGCCATCCCTCTACTCACCCACACCCCCTGTTATTCTGCAGCGACGGCAGCCTCACACCGCAGTGAACCAGTGAACCCTCGTACTCCTCTACGCGTGGGCATCCACTGCCGCGTCTTCCCCGGCTCTGTGTCGTCCCCTTCCTAGGCCTTGCCGTCGTCCATCGCCCTGGTGCACTCGGGCGGTGTGGTAAACGTGGTCAAGGGACCGCTTCCATCGAACGTGGACTGTACATGGAGAGGCTGACAGCTGGTTCCATGGCTACAGCAAGGAAGTGCCTCCTTATTACATGCAAAATAATTATTCCTCCATCTGACAGCGAGGACCCACCGGACGGGCCACCGTATTTCGCGAAAAAAATGTTTTCCCCCTGCCTGCTGGGACCCACCAGCTACACCTTCACACACAAGGAAGTGCGTCCGGGCAAAAAAACAAAACAATTTGCCCCCTGACTACTGGTACCCACTAGCTACATCTTCGCACACAAGGAAGTGCGTCCAGGAAAAAAACCAAAATGATTCGCCCCCCTGGCTGCTGGGGCCCACCAGCCCCCCGACTGCTGGGACCCACCAGCTACATCTTCGCACGCAAGGAAGTGCGTCCGGGCAAAAAAAATGATTCGCCCCCTGACTGCTGGGACCCACTAGCTACATCTTTGCAGGCAAGGAAGTGCCTGACGGTCGGGACCCACCTGGTCAAAGCATACGTAGTGTTGTCATTCTGGTCGCGAACGTGTACGTACATACTGGTCGATGTAGAGGCGCGCATGTGTCGTAGTAGAGGCGCGCACGTAGCATGTACACGTACGTACAGCGGCCAGGGTGCAAGAAAGAAAATACGGCCACGTATGTGTACATACGGGCGGGGTCTCGAACACCTACTCACGTGTACGTACGGCAAGGGCTCGTGTACATGGCTGGGTCGGAATGGAGAAACAGCGTCATCATCGTGTTCATGGGGAGGCAACGGAATGTGTGGTCGTGTTCATCGGGAGCGCTTGGACGGAACAGGCGATGGAAACGAGGCCTGGCGTACCGCACAACGGAGGAAACGGACCTCCTACATTTGGAACGGGGTCCTGTTGATCGGGAGGGGTCTGGCGTACCGCAAAATGGAGGAAACGGACCTCCTACAGTCAAAACGGGGGTCCTGTTGATCGGGAGGGGTGTGGCGTACCACAAAACGGAGGAAACGGACTTGTGTTGGAGCGCTACGGTCGAAACGGGGGTCCTGTTCATCGGGAGGGGTGTGGCGTACTGCAAAACGGGACTCCACGGGATACTGTTCATCTCCACCGTCGACCTCCTCCAGCCTCCACGGGCTCCTGTTCATCCAACCTCCACGGGCTCCCTGTTCATCCAGCCTCCACCGCGCGCTACTCCACCGGCTACTGTTCAACCACCCCTCCACCGTCTACTGTTCATCCAGCCCTCCACACCACGGGGTCCTGTTCAACCACCCCTCCACGGGCACCCCTCCATCGTCTACTGTTCATCCAGCCCTCCACACCACGGCTACTGTTCAACCACCCCTCCACCGTCTACTGTTCATCCAGCCCTCCACACCACGGGGTCCTGTTCATCCACCCCTCCACGGGCACCCCTCCACCGTCTACTGTTCATCCAGCCCTCCACCACACCACGGGGTCATGTTCATCCAGAGGCAATGCCACCGCTCAGTGTTCATCCAAACCCCCCGCAACGCTCACTGTTCATCCCATCGATCGGCTTCAGTTAGCAGCAGTAGCGAAGGAATCGCTCGATCGGGTTCAGTTAACAGCCATCGATCAATCGCTCGGGTTCAGTAACGCGTAGCCTGCAGTGCAATCGCTCGGGTTCAGTTAGAGCCCAACGCCTCGCTCGGGCTCAGTTAGATCCAACGCCTCGCACACACACGCGTACGTGTACGAGAGAAACGTGCATCGCTCGGCCCTCCACCTCCCGCCGTAACCGGTAACTCCCCGAAATTTTCCTCCCCCTCGCTTCTACCACGGTTTTTTCCGTCATGGACGGCCCAAAGAATGTCATGCAGCTACGTCTCTGGCCCGCCCAGGACGAAAAGCCCATTTTCTGTCATAATTTTTTGTCATAGAAGTAGGAGCCCACCACATCTATGATGATACCGGGTTTTGTCACAATTATCGTCATAGAAGTGTCATATGTATGACAGAAAAAAATTTCGTTCGGCCCAAAATGTCACGGATGTGTCTTTTCTTTGTAGTGCCTATACTTGTGGGTTATCAAGACCTTTTTCCGGCGCCGTTGCCGGGGAGTTATAGCGTGGGGTGAATATTCTCGTGTGTGCTTGTTTGCTTTATCACTAAGTAATTTTTATGTTTTGTTCTTAGTTGTTCTCTATCTTTAGTTATGGATATGGAACACGAAATACCAAAAAAAATTAGGTTCACTTGCTACTCATGGAGATGGGGAACCTCCTAAAACCCTTGATGCTTATTATGTGAAAGATATTATGTACTACTTTGATAATCCTGAGAAAACCCCATTCAACTTTGTAATGGGAGACACATTGGATCAACATGAATACTTTAGGGATTATCACTTGACTCAAAAAGGGAAACTATTATGGGATCAAATTTATATGTTGAAGTGGTATACTCGGCAACTATGCTTGAGATATGATTATACTTGTTGCTCTAGGATGAAGGCTCCACACCTTCCCTTTTCATGCAAATTTAATGATGATAAAACCTTGGCTTCTTATGCTAATGGTATATATGATTACTATGATGTGGAACAAATAGAAGAATTTGTTGCTTTTATGGGTGCTTATGAAATTGAATCTATGTTCAAAGAGTGTGAAAATCTTTATGATGTTGTTTATAGACCTGAAATTTAGCTATCCTTAAATATTGCTATGAGAATTATAAATTCAATTCTGATATTGATGAATTTATTGAGAAAGTCTCCGCTGTCCAAGAAGAGACTAATATTTTGCAGGAATCTATGGAAGAAATTAATGATATTGTGAGCTCATTGGATGAACAAGATAAGGAGGAGAGCGAAGAACAAAAGGAGGAAGAGCGGATTGATCACCCGTGCCCACCTTCTAATGAGAGTAACTCTTCAACTCATACATTGTTTAATTTCCCGTCGTGCTTATCGAAGGATGAATGCTACGATGATTGTTATGATCATGTTGATTCTCTTGAAATACCCCTTTTTGATGAACTTGATGCTTGCTATGCTTGTGGCCATGATGCCAATACAAATGATGCTTATGGAGATGAACTTGCTATAGTTCCTTATGTTAAACATGAAATTGTTTCTATTGCACCCACGCATGATAGTCCTATTATGTTTTTGAATTCTCCAAACTACACTATATCGGAGAAGTTTGCACTTATTAAGGATTATATTGATGGGTTGTATTTTACTACTACACATGATGATTTTGATAGATATAATATGCATGTGCTTGCTTCTCCTACTTGCAATTATTATGAGAGAGGAACTATATCTCCACCTATCTATGTTTCCCACGTGATAAAATTGCAAGAAACTGTTTATACTATGCATTGGCCTTTACTATGTGTGCATGAATTGTTCTTTTATGACATGCCGATGCATAGAAGAGAGTTAGACTTCGTCATTTCTTGATATATGTTGCTTTGTGCTCACTACTAAATGCTAAATCATTGTTAATTAAAATTGGCTTTGATATACCTTGGGATCCGGGTGGATCCATTACTTGAGCACTATAGCCTAGCTTAATGGCTTTAAAGAAAGCGCTGCCAGGGAGACAACCCAGAAGTTTTAGAGAGTCATTTATTTCTGTTGAGTGCTTTTATAAAGTTTAAAACAAAAAAAATAAAGAGGGGAACCCAAAACTTTTCAAAAAGGAAAGTGAAAGTGAGAGAGACAAACATTGTTGAAGTGGGGGAGCTCCTTGAACTTTGTTCATGCTCACGGAAACTTTGTGAATCTTGATTACATAAACTTTTCAACAAAAATAAGTATCCCCTTGTACAATTCCATTGTATTATAAAAATAATGTGCCAAGGTTTGTCTTTAGGATGTTTACAATGCTTGTTGGTTTGTGCGGTGCAGGACAGAAACTTTGGCTGTAGTGCGAGATTTTACATTTTTTACTGGAACATCAAACGGTTCTGATTCTTTCTTAACTGTCTTTCTATACAACTTGTTTATTTTTCATAATTTTGGAAGAATTTTTTGAGTACCAGAGGTATGGTGAATGTTCAGATTATTACAGACTGTCCTGTCTAAGACAGATTCTGTTTTTGATGCATAGTTTGCTTGTTTTGATGAAACTATCAATTCCTATCAGTGGATTAAGCCATGGAAAAGTTATATTACAGTAGCTACAATGCAAAAACAAAATATGAATTGGTTTGCAATAGTACTTAGGGTAGTGATTTGCTTTATTATACTAACGGATCTTACCAAGTTTTCTGTTGAAATTTTGTGTGGATGAAGTGTTCAAAGATCGAGGATGTTTCGATATGAGGATATGGAGGAGAGGCAAGAGCTCAAGTTTGGGGATGCCCAAGGCACCCCAAGTAAATATTCAAGGAGACTCAAGCGTCTAAGCTTGGGGATGCCCCGGAAGGCATCCTGTTGGGGATATAGCTATTTGTGTAAGCCGCCCAGGAGGGGCCGGGTTACGCAAAGATGATCCATCATATGAAGCCCAAGATCAAGCATGAAGATGGCGGTTAAATAAAGGATCTAAAGCCCACAGGCAACTTAAGGTCTGTAGTGATAAACCGCTGTAATGGCATGACTTGTATCATAAGGCAGGATTAACTAGTCACCGAGCCGGACACTATTTATGAGCCGGCCAGGACCTTGTAGGCCGCAAGGCGTCAACCCGTGTATATAAGGGGACGACCCGCTGGCGGCTTAGGGAAAGAAACAACTCATCGAGAGCCGGGCATAGCGTATCTCGCTCCCTGTTCATCGAAACCTTATCAATACCAACCCAACTAGACGTAGGCTTTACCTTCACCGTAAGGGGCCGAACTAGTATAAAACCTCTCTCGTCTCCCTTGTCCTGTTAACCCCTTTAAGCTTCCTAGTTTCGATGGCTCCACGACTAAGTCCTTGCAAGAGGACATCTGCCGTGACAATTCCACGACAATTGGCGCCCACCGTGGGGCCAGCGCACGGTGGATTTGAGCTCTTGAAGGGAAACTTCGAAGGGCTCAAAGGATACGCTATGGGCCGGATGACGAAGAGTCGTCGCGGCAAGATCTACATCAACGACGAAGGCTGGGGCCCCGACGCTGGCTCAATTGAGTATGGGTACCGGGTCCCCTTCGGCGGAATCCACGTCTTCGTCGGCCGGATTGGTGAGCCGGGCCCTGAGCCGGACAACTGCACCGACCTCGTCGAGACGGCTCAGCGTGCGAAACCCGCCCGAGCTCAACCTGCCATGAAGCGTGCCTTCGTGGGTTGCATCCATGGAGGAGAACTTTCTGAAGTATCCGCAGACGACGGTGAGACGGCCGTCCACTTCGACGGTGATTCGTCCACTGGTGAAACTGATTCAATGTATCAGCTGCAAGATGGCAGGCTTGGGGCTGTTCCGATGGCAGCAGTATTCTGGACCCCTTTGAGCCGCCAAGCTGGGTGGGAGTTTTCATGGCTGGTACTCAACCCGTCCAAAACTCTATGGCTGTGGCAGCAATAACGTCCGGGTCAGGAGTGGCCAGGGCAGGAGGCCCTGTGCGCCCGCCGGCTCGGGTGCTGATTGATCTCAAGGATAAGCTGACGGCCCTGTTAACCGCCACAGTTATTCCTGCAAGTCAAGATGAGCATGATGCAGAGGTGGCACAGGTGTGTGAGGAAATAGCCCAGGCCAAGGAGGCCTTAGCAGCTAAGGGCACCAGGTTGGCCTCAGAACGGGCGGCGTTGGATGCACGGGCACAACAGCTCCAGTCAGAGGCCTTCCAGCTTACAACGAGCCTGAACACGTATAACGAGGTGATGAGGAGGAGACATCAGAAAACTCAATCCCGTCTGCCTCTGGTTTATGATCCTCGGAACCTTTTCGCTACACCCGGAGCCGGCCCTAGTAACCCGCCAGAGGCAAATCAATTCGTAACATCCGGAGCGGGGGGACCGGTTCAGCCTTGGGTGATGGCACCCCCTCATGCGAATATGGCCCTGCCCCGCTACATACCAACACCACCGGGTCACTTTTCTAACCCCATGGAGAACCTGATCGCAGCATCGGCACGTTTGGCGGCTCTCCCAGTGGATGGTGATGATCCGACAGCGGTGGAGACGCAAAGGATCAGAGAACTCGTCCAGACGGCTCTGGCTCAGCAGGAGGCTTATTCCTATAGTCGAGACAGGATTCATTCAACTCCTCGCCCAAGCCGGAGCCCAAGTTACAGCAGGCACATGGAGTCGGAGGCTTTGTCAAGCAACGCCTAGCACCGTAATCAGCCCGGCGGTTATAACCCGGTGCAGGACAGGATACGTCAGGAGGACGAGCGGGCGGCTCAATTAGCGGCTCATCAGGTGGCTCATCAAACCTTCCCGGACTATCCAACGACTTCTGTTGAGGCAGGGGTGACCGCTAGAACCGGCGGCGTTCCTTGTTTAGTGCCGGCTTTGCGTAATGTGCGTCTGCCCAAGGACTTCAAGGGGCCCCGAAAGGTGCCAAATTACACGGCTGATTTACAGCCCGGGGCATGGATCGAAAGTTATGAGATGGCCATGGAGCTGTTGGAGGTCAGTGACGCGGCGATGGCTAAGTACTTCACCATGATGTTGGATGGAATGGCCCGGACTTGGTTAAAGGGCCTACCACCTAATTCCATTGGCTCATGGGCGCAGCTAAAGGCCCGGTTCATTCAGAACTTTAAAGACACATGTAAGCAGTCCATGTCGATTGTGGACCTAACTAATTGTAAGCAAGAGGAGGGTGAATCTACCACTCATTGGGTGCACCAGGTCAAGGAGATAATACATTCGTCTGACAAGATGGATGTCGGCTCTGCAGTCCTCATGTTGGAGAAAAATTGCCAATTTGAACCGCTAAGACAGAAGCTAGGGCGCCTCAAGCGTGATTGTAATGATATGGGTCAGCTGATGGCGGCTCTAGTCAAATACGCCGATTCTGATAGTACCAAGGATCCCGCGTCTGATGAGGAAAAGATAGGGAAGGGAAGGAAGAACGGCAATGGAAAGGGTCAGCATAACCCGGCGAATCAAGGAGGCAATAAGCGTAAGGCCGATGGTAACCCGGAGTTTGTGGCCAACGCCAATACACAAGGTAACAGTCAGAGATGCAAGGGGAGGCCGCCCCCTCAATCTGGCGGGTCAGGTCCATCTCTTGAGCAGCTACTCAATGAACCCTGTCCGAGACAAAGCACCCAGGAAAGGCCAGCCACTCACTTATGGAAGGATTGCGCGATCATGAAGGCTTTCAAGAATTCCAACACGTTCAGCAGCAATCATGGGCCGGGTGGCGGCTCAGGGGCCGGCGATTTCCATGGCCCCGGTGGCGGGTCAAATTCCAGCTTTCAGGGAAATCAAGGTGGCTATAATCAGCAGCAGTCTGGTCAGGGAGGTCAGCAGCAGCAGTCGGGTTATCAAAGCAATCCAAAGCAGCTGAATAGTGGGCAGTATCATGTGTTCACCGCTAGCTTATGAAAACGAGACCAGAAGATTCATAAAAGGGTTGTGAACGTTGTTGAGCCGGCAGTTCCCCGTTATTTGAGGTGGTCAGAGCAGCCTATTGTGTGGAGCAGGGAAGATCACCCTCCCCGGGTTGATAATCCGGGTCAGATAGCCTTGGTGGTAGCACCTCAAGTTGGTGGATATAAATTCACTAAGGTACTCATGGATGGAGGTAGCAGCAACAACATCCTTTATTATGAGACCTTCCGATGTATGGGGTTGACTAACAAAATTTTAAAGACATCCAACATCGTTTTTCATGGAGTGGTGCCTGGTAAGTCGGCATACCCAGTTGGCAAGATTGAGTTGGAGGTAGCCTTCGGAGATGAATATGATTCTAGGGATGAGAAATTAACCTTTGAGGTGGTCAAGATCAAAAGCCCATATCACGCTCTATTTGGACGGCCGGCTTATGCCAAGTTCATGGCACGGCCGTGTTTTGTTTATTTGCAGCTCAAGATGCCGGGTCACAAGGGCACCATTACGGTGCATGGGAGTCGAAAGATAGCCCTGGAATGTGAGGAGGGCGATGTTGCTTATGCTGAATCTGTTTGTGCAGCAAAGGAACTGAAGTTTTATAAGGATAATGTTGACCCGGCGGACATGACACCTCTCAAGAAGCCAACCACAAAGCATGACCCGGTGATGAAATTTAAGTCGGCTGATGAAACCAAGCTTGTTGATTTTACTCCAGGCGATTCATCTAAGCAGTTCAGTATCAGTGCCAATCTGGATCCTAAATAGGAAAGCGCGCTCATCGAGTTCATCCATGAGAACCGGGACATCTTTGCATGGAAACCTTCTGACATGCCGGGTGTACCGAGGGAACTCGCTGAGCACACTCTTAATATTGATCCAAAGTTTAAGCCGGTCAAGCAATTTCTTCGGTGGTTCAACGAAGAAAGACGGAAAGCTATCGGAGAGGAGGTGGCCCGGCTCTTAGCGGCCGGGTTTATTGTTGAAGTTTTTCACCCCGAGTGGTTGGCTAACCCGGTGCTTGTACTTAAGAAGAATGGCACCTGGCGGATGTGTGTGGATTACACGGACTTAAATAAGGCTTGTCCGGCTGATCCCTTTGCTCTCCCCCGTATTGATCAAATCATTGATTCTACGGCGGGTTGTGATCGTTTGAGCTTTTTAGATGCTTACTCTGGTTATCATTAGATCAAGATGGCAGTTAAGGACCAGGAGAAGACGGCTTTCATTACTCCGTTTGGAGCCTTCTGCTATGTGTCAATGCCTTTCGGGCTCAAGAGTGCCCAGGCGACATCAGCGGTGTGTACAGAACTGTCTCCACAATCAGATTGGGCGCAATGTTCAGGCTTATGTGGATGATATAGTGGTGAAATCAAGAGAGAAGGAAACCTTGATAGATGATCTAAAGGAAACTTTTGATAATCTTCGGGTCTATAAGATGATGCTTAACCCGGCCAAATGTGTATTTGGTGTGCCAGCGGGCAAGCTTTTGGGTTTCCTAGTCTCCAACAGAGGCATTGAAGCTAATCCGGAGAAGATCAAGGCAATTGCATCTTTGGCTAAACTGGCGTGCATCAATGACGTTCAGCGACTGGCGGGTCATATCGCTGCTTTAAGCCGGTTCATAAGCCGGTTAGGTGAGAAGGCCATACCACTGTATCAGATGATGAAGAAAACAGACACTTTTGTCTGGAGTGATGCTGCTAATGCTGCCTTTGAAGACTTAAAGAGACAGTTATCTGAGCCCCCAGTCCTTGCGGTTCCCATTGATAAAGAGCCGCTGATGTTATACGTGGCCGCTAATTCACATGATGTTAGTGTTGCAATTGTGGTGGAGCGCAAGGAGGCTGGCAAGGAGCATCTGGTGCAACGGCCGGTTTATTACATCAGTGAGGTGCTCATTGAGTCTAAGCAAAGATATCCACATTGGCAGAAGCTTGTTTATTGGGTGTTCATGGCGAGCCGAAAGCTTAAACAATACTTCCAGGGTCACCTCATCACCGTGGTAAGCTCTGCTCCCTTGGGAGACATCATCCAAAACAGAGAGGCCACAGGACGAGTCGCCAAGTGGGCCATTGAGCTTGGGCCTCATGGTTTGAAGTATGTGTCACGCACTGCTATTAAGTCTCAAGCACTGGTGGACTTTATCAATGATTGGACAGAGCTGTAGACACCTGAGGAGAAGCCGGACAACACGTATTGGACTATCCACTTTGATGGATCCATGCAGTTGAAAGGCTCAGGGGCTGGAGTCGTTTTAACTTCCCCTCGAGGTGACAAATTTTGTTATGTGCTCCGACTCATGTTTCCTTGTACTAATAATGCAGCTGACTATGAGGCCTTACTCCATGGTCTTCGGATGGCCAAAGAGATGAATTTGAGCCGGGTAAGGTGCTTGGGCGACTCAGATCTCGTGGCTCAGCAGGTGTCAGGCAAGTGGGACTCCAAGGATCCCCTCATGGCGGCTTATCGTCACGAAGTTGATGTTGTAGCTGGGCACTTCAAGGGTTATCAAGTGGAGCACATTGATCGAAGGAAGAATGAGGCGGCTGATGCTTTAAGCCAGCTGGGATCTCAGCGTAAGCCGGTACCAAGTTACCTATAGAGGACTTAGCTGTTCCAGACCCAGAAGTGCAGTTGGTGGCGGCTCTTCACGTCATCCCAGATTGGACAGTGCCATATTTGGCTTACATGACCCGGGGAGAGTTGCCCGAGGATGAGACCTCGGCGAGGCAAATCATCTGGCGGTCTAAGTCCATGACCATTGTTCATAATGAGTTGCATCATCGCAGTGTCACCAGGGCGTTTCAGCGTTGTGTGTCGCCTGCGGAAGGTCAGGAAATACTTGGGAGATCCATGAAGGCGATTGTGGTCATCATGCCGGCTCAAAGTCTCTTGTGGCCAAGGCTTTCCGTCATGGTTTTTATTGGCTGACGGCTCATGCTGATGCGGAAGATCTGGTCAGTAAGTGTGACAGCTGCCAAAAATTCTCACGACGAGTTCATGTGCCGGCTCAAGAACTGAGGACGATTCCAATTACTTGGTTGTTTACAGTCTGGGGTCTTGATATGGTCGGGCCTTTTAAAAGGTCTAAGTATAAAAAGACACACCTCCTGGTGGTAGTGGATAAGTTTACAAAGTGGGTTGAGGCAGAGCCGGTCAGTAAGTGTGATGCAGCCACGGCAGTTCAGTTCATGAAAAAGGTGATATTTCGTTTTAGTTTTCCACACAGCATCATAACTGATAATGGCACTAATCTCTCCAAAGGTGCTATGGAAGAGTTCTGTCAACGAGAGCATATCCGGCTTGATGTTTCGGCGGTGGCTCATCCTCAATCCAATGGTCAAGCAGAAAGAGCCAATCAGGAGATCTTGAAAGGTATAAAACTCCGGCTCTTGGTCCCCTTACAGCGGACGTCGGGTTGTTGGGTGGAGGAGTTACCCTCTATGATTTGGAGCATCAACACTACACCTGATAGTTCTACGGGTTATACACCTTTCTTCATGGTTTACAGAGCAGAGGCGGTCCTGCCAAGTGACATCCGTCATGACTCGCCCCGAGTGGCAGCTTACGTTGAAGCTGATAATGAACAAGCCCGTCAGGATGCACTTGACTTGTTGGATGAAAAGCGAGACTTGGCAATAGCCCGCTCGGTGATTTACCAGCAAGACCCGCGCCTCCACCACAGCCGCCGGGTTAGATCCAGAACCTTTCAGGAAGGTGATTTAGTGCTCCGGCTCATCCAGGATCAATCTGACATGCACAAGTTATCCCCTCCCTGGGAAGGACCCTTTGTGGTCAGCAAGAACTTGAACAACGGGTCATATTACATCATCGATGTTCGAGAGCACAAAGACTCATGTAAGTCGGAGGAGGAGACCCGTCGGCCATGGAATATCGCTCATCTTCGGCCCTACTACACTTGAGCCACCGGCTCTCAGGATGTACACATTTGAGATGTATATATTATAAAAAGCAATAAAGCAGGACCTCCGTCCTTTTCATCCTCAAAATGTTAACATGTCTTCCTTATTATGTTGTTGAAACAACCAATAGGGATCGGATCATATTCGAATCCAGCTTTCCTTTTGGTACGGCTTATGATCATATCTGAATCTAGCCATGATCACTTGGGGGCTTCCTGTTCAAACATAGGTCGTGTTCGAACCAAAGAGAACATAGTTGTCGATACCCTCTTGATCGGCATACTGCCAAACCCACTAGGGGGCTTCTTGATCATATTTGAATCATAGCTTAACCCCTTTGGGTCTGACGTGGATCGTATTCGAATCAGCGTCATTAAACAACTCCTATGGTCACTTGGGGGTTTCCTGTTCAAACATAGGTCGTATTCGAACCAAAGAGAACATAGTTGTCGATACCCACTTGATCGGCATCGCCAAAGCCACTGGGGGCTATATGATCATATCTGAATCTTAGCTTAACCCCTTTGGAATGGTTTTCTGATCGTATTCGAATCAGAAGCCTTTGAATTTTGTCTATTGTTCATAACACCTTTGCAATAACAATTATTTGACTATTTTGAGATCATTGTCTGCAAGCGTTTATGGGATGATTTTTATTCCACCGGCTTAATTTTGATCAAATACAGTTGTTAGCGCATAGCAAACATCATATGTGCCAAGTTTCAGGATTAAAAAGCTTACCCTCATTGTTCGGGTCACATAAGCCGGCAAGGTCACCAAAGGATCACAGGTATGCTGTTACGATTATGTCTCAAGGATATAATTGAAAACCAGCCTTTGTGTGATTTTTGGTTCACACTTCGGGTTATCAATACATTATATGACCCCCTATGCGGTAAGCCGCCAAGGGACTTGTGTTTGTTCTATATGCAGGGCAATGCAAGTGAATTTTTCAGCACGAAGAAAGCAGAAGACCAGTATAAACCGGAAGCATATAATGATGGTGGCTTAAAAAAGTATTGAGCGCCTCGAACATGCGCGAAGGCCCGACAAAATCAAGTGTTTTTCTACCCTATTACAAGACTCCCTGAGTCTGGATAATGAAGCATTGTTTTTCACAAAGCATAGAAATAAGACGCCTGACGGATCACTCGTTTTGCTGTCCTGAAGCTTCCGGGTTATCCCTCTCCGCTCCTTCGTCGGTTGTCCGGTCCTGGAAGGTTGATGATGACCAGTCAATGCCACTCAAAGCTTCAAATTTAGCTTCATCATCAATTAACCCGGACGGATCGACTTCAGGGGCGAAGGTATGCTTACGAATTGGACAAATCAAGATGATTGCATCATAACGTGGTGTTGCGATCCTCTGATTTTGGCTGTCGTAACCCGGATGGTATTTGGTGAGGTCCGTGTCATTCCCAATCAGAGTGGCCACAGGACGTATTTCCTTCACGCAGGCGGTGAAGTCCTTCTCCTCAAATGGGGTGCCATCCTCCTTAAAGCTTGGATATCCAAGGGTGATGTCGGCTAGGTCCAGCTCTAGTAACCATGCCTTGGCCCGGCTTAAAGCGGCTATAGCAGTGGCTCTTGCAGAAGCACGTCTCAATTCTTGGACTCATTGAGGAAGCACAGCAAGCTGTCTCAGTACATCAGCCAAGAAATTGGGAACCTCATTTGACAAAGCCACAACGGCTAAAGCACGTTGTGACCCGGTGTAGAGTTGTTCCACCAATGTATAAACCGCCTTCAGCTTAATTAACATGTTCTGGTTTAGATTAGAGCTCCTGGGGCCTGCATTAACAAACATCAGGTGAGACGGAGGTGACAAGTAAGATACTTGACGGAGAAAGATTTACAGTATTTAACACTTGCAGAATAGCTTACCAAAGATTCCTAAGACCATATGAGATATATGGCGTCTTAAGCCGGTTAATTCAGCCGTTGTGTCTGCGAGAGCCGCCTCTGCTTTCTCTGCCCGGGTGATCAAGGAGGCCTTTTCATCAGCCCATACTTTCTTATTGGCTTCAAGGCTTTTCTTTAATTTCTCCTATTCAGATACGCTGAACTCAAATTTGGAGTTGGCCTTTTGGATTTCAGTCTCCTGAGCTCCCAGGCGATTCTTCAGATCAGCAATCTCCGACTCAAATTGACTTATGGTGGCCTGTATCAATGCCGGGTTACAGTCAGCATTGTTATAGTACAGCATTAAGTCCAAGCACTTTGCAAGCAAAGATACTTGACACTTGGGGGCTAATGTATGCTGAAGAACTCTGAATTACTACGGTGGTTCATGGAAATTAAGTCCCAAGCACTTTGCAAGCAAAGATACTTGGCACTTGGGGGCTAATGCATATTGCAGTTCAAATATTTTATTACAGCATGGTAAGGACCGGTTCAAACATCTGGTTTTAAGCCGGCCTAAGAGTGCTACAGGATAAGCCGGGTTTCGGGCAAACAACACTCAGCTAGTATTAAGTCTACAGCATATTTTCATCATAATCAATAGACTTGGGGGCTGATATAGTAAGGAGGAATAAGGAGTAGCAACAAGAGTTATACCTCAGATTTTTGGTCAATTTGTTTCACCATATCAATTTCCAGGTCACGGCTGTTGTGCACTTGACTTATATAGCCAGAGACAATTTCTCCAATACTCAGATGAGTATAATCAGTGACGTCCAGCTTGGCTTTTCGGCGTTCCAAAAGTTCTTCCTTGGCAGAACACTTGGCAAGTACAGCGGGCCGTCCCGGTTCAACAAACTGAGTCTTCAGGATCTCGACTTCCGGGTCATCTGTTTTGGCCGGGCTGGGAATCTCCGGATTATCAGAACCGTCAAGAGCTTGTTCGTCAGGCGGATCAGAAGTTGGTGCTAGAATATCATGGGCCGGTTCAGGTGGTGGCTCATGTGTGGAGGTGTCAGGAGTGGTGGTTCTGAGCTCCGGGTCAGTCATGACCGGCTCTTTGGCCGGCTTATTTTTCTTCGCCCTTTTGCTGGGCTTCACTTTTATGCTATGTGCAAATCAGAAGGGTTAGTACAAAAACATGAGTAAGATAAGCATAAAGATAAATAAGTTGACATTACCCTGGAGCAGTCTTGAAAGCCGGCATGTTGGATTGCATGGATTCTCCAGAGGAAGGTGAAGTATCCTGATAGTTTGAGTCAGATGAATTGAGGGGTTGACGAATGAAACCCGCCAAAGGTAAAAAAGAACGTAAATCAGAGATAACCTCAGCCCGGCGCTTCCTTGTTACATCAGGTAAGCCGGAGGAGAGTTCCGCGTCTTTACTGGTCCGGGTCTGCCTCCGGCTCTCATGAGTATGTCGCTTCAAAAGAAATTGAGGATCTTGGTAAGCTAAAGGATGTGAAAATCTTACTTTCCGGGTCACTCTTTAGACTTTCTGCCTTGGCAAAGGCTCGGAGTCGGAGGCAATTATAGTTACCTCTTCCTCAACTCCTTGGCTGTTTCCCGTGTCCTCCTGAAAGGAATTAATGTCAATAAGATAATGATAAAGGAGTCAGGGGAGTTAAGGATTACCTCTTCTTCATCGTCAGAGGTGTCATCCAGTTTAAATAAATCTGAAGTACTTGGCTTCTTCTTCCTCTGGGTTCCTGTCTTGGCGGCTTTCCTCTCGGCTCTCTTGGCTGCTTTGGCTTGTTTGGCAGCCTCATGGTCATATTTGACCTTCCAGAAATTGTCATTTGCCTGTGAATAATGAGAAAGGGCTATGAGTAAAAGCAAGGCATTCCGCAATAAGGGTATAATTTTTTAGGTTGATGACTTACTGCAGGAGCCGGGTTATTCTTGCAGAATGGAAGTAAGCCGAAGGTGTTACTGGCCACTGAGCCATCTTTCAACAGAGATTGGGTCATGGCTTCAACCATATCATCAAGTAAGTCATCAGGACAATGACGCAGTGGGTCATCCTTTTCACTTGAGTAAGTGCACATTAAGCCGGGGCGGCAGCTTAACGGAATCACCCGCCATGAGATCCAGACTCGGACCAAGTCAATGCCATCTAAGCCGTTCGCCAAAAGAGCCTTGATTTTCTTTATGGTGGGGGCAAGCGGTAGACGTTCAACAGCAGATAACTTGTCCAGCAGTGGGTGGTTGGATTCGAGGCGCGGAGCACGAAAGCCGGGCAGTGGATTCTCATCAGCCGGGGAAGCATCCTGACAATAGGACCACGTCTGATTCCAATCCTTAGGGTGGCTTGGCGGCTCAGCATATGGGAAAAGGCAATCCCTCCGGCGCTGAATTGAGATACCACCAAGTTCCAGGCTGGGCCCATTGGCGCGCTCATTCTGGCGATTTAAGTAAAACAACTCTCTGAAAAGTAAGATGTTGGGATCTTCTCCAAGGTACACTTCACAAAAGACTTGGAAGTTGCAGATGTTTGATACAGAATTGGGCCCGATATCTTGTGGTCTAAGGTCAAAAAAGTGCAAGACATCCCTGAAGAATTTTCAGTCGGGTGGAGAAAAGCCCCAGCTCATGTGATCAGTAAAGACGATTACTTCCCCTTCCTTGGGTTGAGGTTTTTCCTCTGACAGATTAGGAGCACGATAAGACATGACTTCTTTCTTGGGCAGATAGCCAGTCTTCACAAAATCAGACAAAGTGCTTTTAGTAACAATGGATTTGACCCAGTTACAGGTCACAGGTGCTTTGGGAGCCTTGGGTGCCATTATGCAGATGAAAGCCTAGGACAAAATAAAATTTCCGGTTCAATTTAACCCGAAGGAAACATTTCAAATTCTATTCAAGATGGTGGCTTACGAAGGGGCCTAATGACATATGGCTAATTATATATGGTCAGTTAAGCCGCTATGAATATCAGAAACAATTAAGTTATTTTAATACCGCCAGGAGTGAGCAAGGCTGTGGCTCGGTAGGGTTTTTTAAGCCGGCGGTGACAGTCGCTATGGTTAATGGGTCTGACAGAAACATATTTTTGCCTAAGTGTCGCACAAACAAGTTTCGCAGTTGGCAGATATCATTTTGGATCAAACAGGTGTACAGAATAGAAAATATTCTAGACCTAAAACCAGTACAGATGAGTTCATAAGCTTGAATGAGGCCTATATGCAAGCGAAAGGGAATCTATTTGTATTAAAGATGGGGGCAGAACAGCTACCGCGCGAGTTTATACTCCTTTACAGATCGAATCAGGTTGCGGAGGCAAAATCCATAAAGTGTTCATGACGAACAGTGATGAACGCCGGTGAACTTGGAAAACCTAATGGGGATCTAAGATATGGAAGGAAAGGAACGTACGGATGTAGACTGGCTGCGGGGGTCCATCGTTGATCTCTGGTCGGGTTCAGGTTGATGCAGCGGCCTGAGTTGGCGAAGACGAGGAGCTTTGCGGCAGCGGCGGCGGCGGAGCTCGAGCAGCAAAGGAATGGCGAGAGGAAGAGGACGACAGAAGAGGGAGAATGGAAAAGACCTTGGAGTCGTGCCTATTTATAAGGAAGGGCCGACTAAGAAGGCGCAAGAAACAAGGAGGCCAGGCATCATTATCCAGCGACTCTGATGCCTCGATTTTCGCAATGGTCAGTAAAGATAAAGATTCATTAAAGATATGACAGAATAAAATAGGAATTTAATGGAAGATGATGTCATGGCGGGTTATGACGGATCTAGAAGATGACGTCATGGCGGGTTATAACCTTTTGCGCAGACAGAAGACAGAAGGCTTTCTTCTTAAGGTATTTTAAGATTGACATGAACCGGTTCAAATCAATCTGGTGCCTAATGTTGGGGATATAGCTATTTGTGTAAGTCGCCCAGGAGGGGCCGGGTTACGCAAAGATGATCCATCATATGAAGCCCAAGATCAAGCATGAAGATGGCGGTTCAATAAAGGGTCTAAAGCCCACAGGTGACTTAAGGCCCGTAGTGATAAACCGCCGTAATGGCATGACTTGTATCATAAGGCAGGATTAACTAGTCACCGAGCCGGACACTGTTTATGAGCCGGCCGGGACCCTGTAGGCCGCAGGGCGTCAACCCGTGTATATTAGGGGACGACCCATTGGCGGCTTAGGGTAAGAAACATCTCATCGAGAGCCGGGCATAGCGTATCTCGCTCCCTGGTCATCGGAACCTTATCAATACCAACCCAACTAGATGTAGGCTTTACCTTCACCGTAAGGGGCCGAACTAGTATAAAACCTCTCTCGTGTCCCTTGTCCTGTTAACCCCTTTAAGCTTCCTAGTTGCGATGGCTCCACGACTAAGTCCTTGCAATAGGACATCTACCGTGACAATTCCACGACACATCCCATCTTTCGTCAACAAGTATCGGTATGTTTTCGAATTCGTTTCATTCATGCGATATGTGCAAATCTTGGAGTGTCTTTTGCAATTAGTTTTCACTTTTCTTTTGTGCACCATGCTGGTATGAGATAGTTGTTGGTTTATTTATAGAATGCTCATTGCACTTCACTTATATATTTTGAGTATGGATTTATAGAATGCTTCTTGTGCTTCACTTATATCATTTGAAGTTTGGATTGCATGTTTCTCTTCACATAGAAAACCGCCATTTGTAGAATGCTCTTTTGCTTCACTTATACTTGTTAGATCATGGGCATATCTTTTGTAGAAAGAATTAAACTCTCTTGCTTCACTTATATCTATTTAGATAGTTGACAGGAACTGGTCATTCACATGGTTAGTCATAAATCCTACATAAAACTGGTAGATCACTGAATATGATATGTTTGATTCCTTGCAATAGTTTTGCGATATAAAGATGGTGATATTAGAGTCATTGAGGGAGTCCTAAATTAGGGGGTGTCCGGATGGCCGGACTATAGCCTTTGGCCGGACTCCTGGACTATGAAGATACAAGATTGAAGACTTCATCCCGTGTCCGGATGGGACTTTCCTTGGCGTGGAAGGCAAGCTTGGCGATGCGGATATGTAGATCTCCTCCCATTGTAACCAACTCTGTGTAATCCTATCCCTCTCCGGTGTCTATATAAACCGGAGGGTTTTAGTCCATAGGACGAACAACAATCATACCATAGGCTAGCTTCTAGGGTTTAGCCTCTCTGATCTCGTGGTAGATCTACTCTTGTACTACCCATGTCATCAATATTAATCAAGTAGGAGTAGGGTTTTACCTCCATCGAGAGGGCCCGAACCTGGGTAAAAACATCGTGTCCCTTGTCTCCTGTTACCATCCGCCTAGACGCACAGTTCGGGACCCCCTACCCGAGATCCACCGGTTTTGACACCGACATTGGTGCTAGTGGGTAGTTGTGGATTGTAGAAATACTTGTGTTGAAGTTTGTGATTCCCGTAGCATGCACGTATGGTGAACCATTATGTGATGAAGTCGGAGCATGATTTATTTATTGATTGTCTTCCTTATGAGTGGCGGTCGGGGACGAGCGATGGTATTTCCCTACCAATCTATCCCCCTAGGAGCATGCGCGTAGTACTTTGTTTCGATGACTAATAGATTTTTGCAATAAATATGTGAGTTCTTTATGACTAATGTTGAGTCCATGGATTATACGCACTCTCATCCTTCCATCATTGCTAGCCTCTTCGGTACCGTGCATTGCCCTTTCTCACCTCGAGAGTTGGTGCAAACTTCGTCGGTGCATCCAAACCCCGTGATACAATATGCTCTATCACACATAAGCCTCCTTATATCTTCCTCAAAATAGCCACTATACCTACCTATCATGGCATTTCCATAGCCATTCCGAGATATATTGTCATGCAACTTCCATCATCATCATATACATGACGTGAGCATTTATGGTCATATTGCTTTGCATTCAGTTTGAGCTTTCATACACTTATAGCTCTAGTGCATCTGTTGCATGGCAATCCCTACTCCTCACATTGACATCAATTGATGGGCATCTCCATAGCCCATTGATTAGCCGCGTCGATGTGAGACTTTCTCCTTTTAGTCTTCTCCACACAACCTCCACCACCATATTCTATTCCACCTATAGTGCTATGTCCATGGCTCACACTCATGTATTGCGTGAAACTTGAAAAGGTTTGAGAACATCAAAAGTATGAAACAATTGCTTGGCTTGTCATCGGGGTTGTGCATGATTTGAATATTTTGTGTGGTGAAGATGGAGCATAGCCAGACTATATGATTTTGTAGGGATAACTTTCTTTGGCCATGTTATTTTGAAAAGACATGATTGCTTTATTAGTATGCTTGAAGTATTATTGTCTTAATGTCAAATGATAGACTGTTGCTTTGAATCACTCGTGTCTTAATATTCATGCCATGATTAGATTACATGATCAAGATTATGCTAGGCAGCATTCCACATCAAAAATTATCTTTTTTTATCATTTACCTACTCAAGGACTAGCAGGAATTAAGCTTGGGGATGCTGATACGTCTCCTTCGTATCTATAATTTTTTATTGTTCCTTGCCAATATTATACAACTTTCATATACTTTTAGCAACTTTTTATACTATTTTTGGGACTAACATATTGATCCAGTGCCCAGTGCCAGTTCTTGTTTGTTGCATGTTTTATATTTCGCAGAAACCCCATATTAAACGGAGTCCAAACAGGATAAAAACGGACAGAGAATATTTTTGGCATATTTGTGAAATATGAGAAGAAGAATCAACGCGAGACAGTGCCCGAGGGGGCCACAAGGCAGGGGGCGTGCCTTCCCCCCCTAGGCACGCCCCTGACCCTCGTGGCCACCTCGTAAGGCGGTTGGTTCCCTTCTTTTGCCGCAAGAAGGCTAATATCTGGATAGAGATCGTGTCCAAAATTCAGCCCAATCGGAGTTACGGATCTCCGGGAATTTAAGAAACGGTGAAGGGCCAGAACCTAGAGCGCATAAACAGAGAGAGACAGAGAGACAGATCCAATCTCGGAGGGGCTCTCGCCCCTCCCATGCCATGGAGACCAAGGACCAGAGGGTAAACCCTTCTCCCATCTAGGAAGGAGGTCAAGGAAGAAGAATAAGAAGGAGGGGGGCTCTCTCCCCCTCGCTTCCGGTGGCGCCGGAGTGCCACCGGGGGCCATCATCATCACCGCAATCTTCACCAACAACTTCACCGCCATCATCACCAACTCTTCCCCCCTCTATACAGCAGTGTAACCCCTCTTTTACCCGCTGTAATCTCTACTTAAACATGGTGCTCAATGCTATATATTATTTCCCAATGATGTATGGCTATCCTATGATGTTTGAGTAGATCCGTTTTGTCCTATGGGTTCATTGATGATCGTGATTGGTTTGAGTTGCATGTTTTATTATTGGTGTTGTCCTATGGTGCTCTCCGAGTCGCGCAAGCATGAGGGATTCCCGTTGTAGGGTTTGCAATATGTTCATGATTTTCTTATGGTGGGTGGCATGAGTAGCATAAGCATATACCCGAGTAAGTAGGTTGTTTGCGTATGGGAATAAAGAGGACTTGATACTTTAATGCTATGGTTGGGTTTTACCTTAATGATCTTTAGTAGTTGCGGATGCTTGCTACAGTTCCAATCATAAGTGCATATGATCCAAGTAGAGAAAGTATGTTAGCTTATGCCTCACCCTCAAATAAAATTGCAATAGTGATTACCGGTCTAGTTATCGATTTCCTAGGGACAAATAACTTTCTCGTAACAAAAAGCTCTCTACTAAAACTAATTTAGTTGTGTCTTTATCTAAACAGCCCCTACTCTTTATTTACGCTCTCTTTATTATCTGGCAAACCTATCCAACAACACCTACAAAGTATTTCTAGTTTCATACTTGCTCTAGGTAAAGCGAACGTTAAGCGTGTGTAGAGTTGTATCGGTGGTCGATAGAACTTGAGGGAATATTTGTTCTACCTTTAGCTCCTCGTTGCGTTCGACACTCTTACTTATCGAAAGAGGCTACAATTGATCCCCTTTACTTGTGGGTTATCATCCTTCTAAGAAGAAGAAAAATAAAAATGATAGGACTTTGCATGCTTCTGGTGAACCTGTTGTTGACACGCCTGGGAATCCCGATGATATTTCTATTTCGGATGCTGAAACACAATCTGGTGATGAACATGAACCTAGTGACAATGTTAATGATGATGTTCATGTTGATGCTCAACCTAGCAATAACAATGATATAGAGATTGAACCTGCTGTTGATCTTGATAACCCACAATCAAAGAATCAACGTTGTGATAAGAGAGATTTGTTGCTAGGAAGCACGGTAAAGAAAGAGAACTATGGGTTCAAAAACCCATGCCTTTTCCTCCTAAACCATCCAAGAAAAAGGATGATGAGGATTTTGAACACTTTGCTGAAATGATTAGACCCATCTTTTTGCATATGCATTTGACTGATTGGCTTAAAATGAATCCTTATGTTAAGTATATGAAAGATATTGTTACAAATAAAAGAAAGATTCCGGAAGCTGAAATTTCCACCATGCTTGCTAATTTTACTTTTAAATGTGGAATACCTAAGAAACTAGGAGATCCAGGAGTACCAACTATACCACGCTCCATTAAAAGAAACTATGTTAAAACTGCTTTATGTGATCTTGGAGCTGGTGTTAGTGTTATGCCTCTCTCTTTATATCGTAGACTTGATTTAAATAAGTTAACACCTACTGAAATATCTCTGCAGATGGCCGATAAATCAACTGCTATACCTGTCGGTATTTGTTAGGATGTGCCTGTGGTGGTTGCAAACGTTACTATTTTAACGGACTTTGTTATTCTTGATATTCCCGTGGATGATAGTATGTCTATTATTCTTGGTAGACCCTTTTTGAATACTGCAGGGTCTGTTATTGATTGCAACAAAGGCAATGTCACTTTTCATGTTAATGGTAAGGAGCATACGGTACACTTTCCGAGAAAACAACCTCAAGTCCACAGTATCAATTTTATTGGAAAAATTCCAACGATTACTATTGGAGGTTTTTGAATTCCCTCTTCCTACTGTCAAGAAGAAATATGATATTCTTATTGTTGGGGATGTGCATATCCCCGTTGAGGTAACCTAGTGTTATTCGAAAATTCTCCGGTTTCATGTTATTCGGAAAGAGTTTGTTAACAATACTTGACCAACCTTGTTAGTGGATTCCTTTTTGATGAGCATGAGATGGATGAGGTTAGAAAGCACAACTTTCTGTACCCTCCTTTTACTTTCTGTTATTTAGATTAAATAAAGCAAAAATAGTATTTTCTGCCTGTTTTCTGAATTTATCCTTGCAATAAAAAAATACCCCGAAAATAAAAGTTCTCCAAATGTCCCGAAAATAAAATGTGATTTTTTGTAGAATATTTAAGGATATCTGGCACTAAGAACACACCAGGGGGGCCCACCATATGGCCACGAGGGTCCAGGGCGTGCCCCCTGCCTCGTGGGCCCCACGTGGCCCCCCTCCACTTATTCCTACACCCACTCACTTCGTCTTCCTCCATAAAAAATCCTCCTATAGCTCAAACCTATGTTCTAGCTCATCTTGCTGCCATTTTTTATCTCCTTGCTCAAAGCTCTATTCACAAAACTGTTTGGGGAGATTGTTCTTCGGTATGTGATTCCTCCAATGGTCCAATTAGTTTTTGTTCTAGTGCTTTATTTATTGCAAATTTTTCTGCCTAGGTGACCCTATTCTTGAGCTTGCATGTCAAATTTATATGGTCCCAAGTAGTTCTAATGCATGATATAGTCTCTAGGCACTTGTGGGAGTAGTTGCTATCAATCTTGTTGAGTTTGGTTCACTTTTATTTGAGTCACTAAAAATTTCAGAAAATTTCAGAGGGAGAATATGTTGAAGAGATTGTTGAGAGACTCCTCAAGCCGGAGTTCGAAGGGAAAGGAGAATGAAGAGAATGAAGCCCAAGTACAACCTTCCTCGCACCGCGGAGGTTCGGCAGTGTGAATGGCCTTGTGATACATTCTTGAAGGCCGCCGGAATTTATGATGATTTTTATTACTTGGCTGAGAATGCAGGCCTCACCGACCTCCTCCACGACCGGTTCGAACAGTATCTCCTACTCACTAATATTTTTGTGCTAAATTTTCATTTCCATGCTTGTAGTGGTAGTAATTAGAAGAAAACCCAAAAAGATTTCTCGTTCTTCTTTTGCTTGTTGGAAGCTTTCCCGTGTAAATAGTTTTACTTTATTTCTTTTCTTTGGGGGTCGAGAGGAGAAGATCATGATGAAAATGTTGAATGGCTCTCATATGCATTGTTGTTGATTTAACCAAGAGCCCATATTACCTTGTCATCTCCCTTGTATTAAATGCTTGCAGATTCCAGCTTAGTCCAATGCACGTGCACTATTATTATTATCCACACCGTTCGGTCGTGCAAGTGAAAGGCAATAATGACGATATATGATGGACTGATTGAGATGAGAGAAGCTGGTATGAACTCGACCTATCTTGTTTTTGTAAATATGATTAGTTCATCGTTCCTGATTCAGCCTATTATGAATGAAACATATTTGCAATGACAATTAGAGATTATAGTTGCGCATGCCATGCTTAATTAGTTAGGAGTTTATAATGGTTTACCTTGCGTGCCAACATGCTATTAAAATGGTTGTGATGTGGTATGATAGGGTGGTATCCTCCTTTGAACGATTCGAGTGGCTTGACTTGGCACATGTTCACGCATGTAGTTGAAACAAAATCAACATAGCCTCCACGATATTTATGTTCGTGGTGAATTATATCCTACTCATGCTTGCACTCAGTGTTGATTAATTTTAATGCATGTTCATGACTGTTGTCGCTCTCTAGTTGGTCGCTTCCCAATCTCTTTCTAGCCTTCACTTGTACTAAGCAGGAATACTGCTTGTGCATCCACTTCCATAAACCCCAAAGTTATTCCATATAAGTCCACCATAACTTCCTATATGCGGTATCTATCTGGCGTTTCAAGTAAGTTTGTATGTGCCAAACTATAAACATTCAAATGAAATTTTGTTTTGTATGCTCAAATAGCTCATGTATCAACTAGGGCTTTCTATATCTTCCATGCTAGGTAGGTTATTCTCATGAGGAGTGGACTTCGCTCCTCATTCACGAGAAAATGGCCGGTAACCGGGATGCCCAGTCCCATGCTCAAACCAAATCAAAATAATTGCAAACAAAACTCCCCCAGGACTGTTGTTAGTTAGAGGCACTCGTTGTTTCGGGCAAGCCATGGATTGATGCTTGTTGGTGGTGGGGGAGTATAAACTTTACCATTCTGCTTGGGAACCGCCTATAATGTGTGTAGCATGGAAGATATCGAGATCTCTCGGTTGTTATGTTGACAATGAAAGTATACCACTCAAAATATTATTTATCTCTATTTCAAAACTCGAGCTCTTGCACCTCTACACATCTCTTCTTCCCTCTGTGAAGGGCCTGTCTATTTACTTTTATGTTAAGTCATTATCCTCTTATTAAAAAGCACCAGTTGGAGAGCACCGTTGTCATTTGCATGCATTACTATTAGTTTACATTGAGTATGAATGTGGCTGGATCTCTTTTACCATGAATTACAATGTCTAGTCAGTCCTTGATCTTCAGGGGTGCTCTGCATTTATGTTTTGCGGTCTCAGAAAGGGCTAGCGAGATACCATCTTTGTTATATCATATTATAATTGTTTTGAGAAAGTGTTGTCATCCGAGATTTATTATTATTGCTCGCTAGTTGATTATGCCATTGATATGAGGAAACATGAGACCTAACTGTTATTGTGAATATGGTTAGTTCATAATCTTTGCTGAAAACTTGAATATTGGCTTTACATATTTACAACAGCAAGAGCAAACCGAGTTTGTAAAAGTTTTTCTTTATCACTTTCAGTTTGTCAACTGAATTTCTTGAGGACAGGCAAAGGTTTAAGCTTGGGGGAGTTGATACATCTCCATCGTATCTACTTTTTCAAACACTTTTGCCCTTGTTTTGGACTCTAACTTGCATGATTTGAATGGAACTAACCCGGACTGACGCTGTTTTCAGCAGAATTGCCATGGTGTTATTTTTGTGCGGAAATAAAAGTTCTCGGAATGACTATTTTTGAAATTAAGAAAAAATACTGGCGAAAGAATCAACACCAGGGGGCCCACACACTGTCCACGAGGGTGGAGGGCCCCCTGAGGCTCCACCGACGTCAACTCCAACTCTATATATTCACGTTCGGGGAGAAAAAAACCAAAGAGAAGGATTCATCACGTTTTACGATATAGAGCCGCCGCCAAGCCCTAATCTCTCTCAGGAGGGCTGGTCTGGAGTCCGTTCGGGGCTCCGGGGAGGGGAATCCGCCGCAGTCGTCATCATCAACCTTCCTCCATCAGCAATTTCATGATGCTCACCGCCGTGCATGAATAATTCCATCGTAGGCTTGCTGGACGGTGATGGGTTGGATGAGATTTATCATGTAATCGAGTTAGTTTTGTTAGGGTTTGATCCCTAGTATCCATTATGTGCTGAGATTAACTTTGCTATGCCTAATGCTTGTCACTAGGGCCCGAGTGCCATGATTTCAGATCTGAACCTATTATGTTTTCATGAATATATGTGAGTTCTTAATCCTATCTTGCAATTCAATAGTCACCTACTATGTGTTATGACCCAGTAACCCCGAAGTAATCGGGACCACTCCCGGTGATGATCGTAGTTTGAGGAGTTCATGTATTCGCTAAGTGTTAATGCTTTGGTCCTGTACTCTATTAAAAGGAGGCCTTAATATCCCTTAGTTTCCAATAGGACCCCGCTGCCACAGGAGGGTAGGACAAAAGATGTCATGCAAGTTCTTTTCCATAAGCACATATGACTATATTCGGAATAAATGCCTACATTACATTGATGAACTGGAGCTAGTTCTGTGTCACCCTATGTTATAACTGTTGCATGAAGAATCGCATCCGACATAATTATCCATCACTGATCCAATGCCTACAAGCTTTTCACATATTGATCTTTGCTTAGTTACTTTTCCATTGCTACTGTTACAATTACTACAAAAACTGCTACTGTTACTTTTGCCACCGTTACCGTTACTTCCGTACTACTTTGCTACTAAATACTTTGCTGCAGATATTAAGTTTTCCAGGTGTGATTGAATTGACAACTCAACTGCTAATACTTGAGAATATTCTTTGGCTCCCCTTGTGTCGAATCAATAAATTTGGGTTGAATACTCTACCCTCAAAAACTCTTGCGATCTCCTATACTTGTGGGTTATCATATGTACATGCATGACAGAAAACATGACCTACTGTGATAAACACGTATTATCACGAAAGTGTATTTTTTTGTAATGATCCACTTGCAACAAAACGAATCCACGGATCAAATTCTACAAAACATCATCAAACCAACAGCACAAAAAAATTGGTGAGGCTATTTTTGTGGGGATTTTCGAAATTGGACAAAAACAGACAAAATTAGGCTAAAAACGGGTGTAGGGAGTCCAAATTCGTGATCAACCATGGCTCATGATACCAAGATGATGTAGGGCGGAACCCTAGGGGCCGATATTTCCCGATTTGGAGGGGGGGTCCCGACGAACACATGAGGGAAAACACGAGGGGAAATGAGAGGAAACACTCAAATCAACGAGATTCGATTACACATGTGCTAGATCCACATACACATAATGAGACACACGATCCAAAGTCAACACAAGAGGATACAAAGGGTAGTTCTTCCCGATCCGTGAGGAGACGGGTTCTTGAATCCACGGGGGGATCTTCCCTTGACGGGATCTTGAATCCACTTGGGGGATCTTCTCTGCGAAGGCCTTGGTCTCCAATGAAGTAGGGGTACAAGTGGCTGAGCAATGCTCTAATCTCAAAAATGAGTTATCACGATGCTACCCTAAAACGTGGGCGGAGTTGGAGTATATATAGGCTATGGGGGCGAAGAGGTACATGGGCTTCGGCCAAAGTCACACACGCAGGCAGGGTCTGGATGATCCGGATGGTGGTCCGGATGATCCTGGCGACCTTCCGGATCGTCCGGAGGTGTCGTAGGCGCTGCCGGGGGTCCGGTCGTCCGGATCCTGGTCCGGATGTCCGGCTTCGTCCGGATGATCCGCGCTGGGGTCCGGATGATCCGACTTCACGGGAAGGCCTCCTGTACTCTTCGGGCTATGTAGCCGGATCATCCGGGCTGGGTCCGGATCGTCCGAGCAAGTCCTGACTTGTCCGTTTTCTTCTCCGTCTTCGCGATTGCTTCTCTTCTTCGCTTGTACTTGCTCTTTAGTTTCTCCATGGCTAACTCCTTGGTACCTGAGTATACAAAGTGTCTCCGCTTGAGGTAGTAGCCATGTCTCGTAGGTTTCGAAGAGGGATTGCGAGAGGAGAGATGTCATCTTGGTCTCGAGAGCTGTTGCACGTGCATGTGTCATCAGTTCACTTGGTGCTTGGGTAGACGAAGGTAAGTCCATGAAGATGACCTTGAGATACTCCGCATCACTTCATGCACAGTCGCGCAATCTGCGATCGCCATCATCGTAGAATTGGGCATGGACTAGGAGAGCGCGGCTAACGCATCGTCGTCCTTGTCATGATCAAACTCTGTGTTTCCCTCAAGGTTAACCACACGCCAAGCAATCAGAGAAACACCCTTATCTTCACGGCCCATAGGTCGTAGTTGTAGTCTCTCACATCGGGTACTAAATTGGGACGCGGCTGGCCCTCGCCGGCATGCGCGTCACGAACGCCCCTGCTGCAGTCGTACCTACATCATCGATCCTCTTAGGCGGCTGCGTGTACTTTTCGCCGCTGCCGTTTTATTTTTTTTAGAATTTTATCATTCATATCACGAATCAGTACAAAGAAATTGACTCTTACAAGCACACTGAAACGCAAACACAAAGGACCATGAAGATCTCTAGAGCCCTGTGTCATCATCCCTGAATCTTGAGAGAAGACCCCAGCAGTAGAAGGATCTGCAACCAGTCACAAGCAGGTCATTATCTTCGACCTCGATACAATTGCCGCCACGCTGCTTCCTTCTTTCTTGACACCAGCGCTGAGAGGGCATAGACATCAATCCAACATACCTGCAACAGCCGTCGTCTTCTTTGGCTTTGAGTACCGTGAAAAGTGTCCCTTTCGGAAGGAAGAAAACTCAAGTCATCCGACCGATCCAGCACCGCGGCCGGGCCATCCGCCCGGGTAAAGCAGGATCTCCCACCAGCATCAACGCAGAGGAAGGAGAAGAACAACAGCAGCAAACCATACCAACAAGGAAGAAGAAGGGTCTTCGTCTCCCTGCATCCATCGCCCATCTGAGGACCCAAACGGCTAGTGCCGATGGACCTCCATCCACCATAGCCCGCGACCTCGACAAGATTCGGGGATCCCCAACCCCGCTGGCTCCTAGACGAAGGCAAAAGCCTCGCCTGACCGTGAACGGAGCCCGGAGAAACTTATTCCGACGCGACACCACCGCAACGGCCTTGGCAGCGTCTCCCTCAACCCTAACTCTACCACACACCCACCTAGCGAACAGACCCGAGGTTCCCCCTCCCTCACGCCGCCGGAGCGGCCGACGGAGAGAGAGGAAACCGGCGGCGCGCAGGGAACCCTCGTCGCCTCCTAGATCGCCTCGTGCGATCCTAATCTTTCGGGCGCTGTTGCGTTATTCTCTCACGATTCGGCAGGTTTTGTTAAGCTTTCGCCGCTGCCGTTGATATGTTCTTTCTTCGGCGACGTATCTCCCATCGTCAATCGCCCGCCGCCGCAACTTCCTCTTTCTCCATGCACCATCTCCGAAACCCAAGCTCTGATGTCAAATGTTAGAGCAATCACAGAATCACACACGTGAGGTGGACGTAGACAGTAAAGTTTCGGTGAGCGAACGCGAACCCAGAGACGAGTCGCATAAAATTTACGTCTTTTCTGTTTCTTTTTTCGAAATATGTATTTGGCAACCCTGTGCCCGATTGCAAAATCGCCACACCACCTGGATGCCGTCCAAATGACTCCTCAGCCACGTGATCCCGATCGCTTGCACCACCTCCCTTTGCTCGCTCGCAAAACTGCATCTCCCGCACTTCTTTTTCCTGCTTCTACTTCTTACTTCCTGCGCTGCCGCTCGCTGAGATCCCCCTCTCTACACGGCCCTGAGCCCCTGACCTAAACAACGTGGCTCGCCGGCAGTGTCTCATTCCCCGAGCTCACTCATGGGGAGATGGATGGGAAGTGGGCCTGACCCGTGGGGGTGGAGGCGGCATGCAGTGGTTGCCGGAGGTTGCTGAGCCAGCGACGTGGTTGTGGGGCACAACAGGGCGGATGCATCTCAGCAAATAAATTACGCTCTGATGGATCGACGAATTTTCTCGCGTTCCGTTGATCGCCTGTCATCCAAGCCTTGCGGAAATCGATGACACATATAGCTACCTATCTGACAACAATGCATCTATATATCATATGTATGCATGTGTGTTTGTGCACTTGCAGCAAGCCATGCGTACATGCAGAGGATTTGATTCCCCCCAAAAATGCAAACAATGGCGCACTAGCTATGATTGAGTTTTTCTTCAGACAACATGCATCAGTTAGTCTGAAGTTTTCCTTCAGACAGCAGCAGCTGGTGCAACACGTGGATTTCTTTCTTCCATTTGTAGATGTTCATACTACTCCACTTACTAGGCCATCTTGATGGATGTCTCAAGCCGCTGCAACAGCAGTGCCAATAGTAGATTTTACATCATGGCCAGGAAAAAAATGTTTAAAAATTTACCCCGGTAACTTTTATGTAAATACCTTGATAATATGCACAGTACCAATATGATAATTTGCACACAAACACCTTGGTAACATTTTCGCCCCGAAGAAAAAAATATCGAAAATATACTCCCAATAATTTCTATGTAAATAGGATGATTATATACACATTGTATGCCTAGTAACTTACTTAGCCTACGTATAACTTTTGGCTCTGGAAAAAAATTGTTCAAGAACCCACACCTTAGTAAATTTTGTGTTAATACCTTGATAATATACACACCACAGATATGATAACTTGCACACAAACACCTTGGTAACCTTTTGACCCGAGATTTTTTTGGACAATATAACCCCGCTAACTTGTGTTTAAATAACATGATAATATATGCACGGTAGGCGTGGTAACTTACTTGGCGTAGGCGTGTAAACTTTTGGCCAGGGAAAAAAGTTGTTTAAAAACATATCACGGTAACTTATCTGTAAATACATTGATAATATGCACACCACATATACGATAACTTGCGCATGAACACCCTGATAACTTTTTAACCCTAGAGGGAAAATTGTTTGAAAACATACCTCCATAATTTCTGTGTAAATTGCATTCTAATATACGCATCGCAGACTCGATAACTTACGGATAAACACAATGGTAATGTTTTTGACCGAGAAAAAGTAGTTGAAAACATACCTCATAACTTATGTGAAAATAGCACGATGATATACGAAACACATACTCGATAACTTACATATAAACACCATAGTAACTTTTTTTGATAGGGAGAAAAACTTGTTGAATAATATAACCTCAGTAACTTATGTGGAAATAGCACGGTAATATACAAATCACGTACATGATAACTTAGTACAAACACTGCGATAACTTTTTAGACCGGGAGAAATAAAAGTTGTTGAAAACGTTTACCCCAGATAACTTATGTGAAAATAACACGATAATATACGAACTGCATGCTCGATAACTTATGTATAACAACGCGGTAATTTTGACCAAAGGGAAAAAAGTTGTTGAAAAACATACCCCATTCCTCATGGTAACTTATGTGAAAATAGCTAGGTAATATGTGAACCGTATACCCGACAACTTACGAGAAACACCGCGGTAATTTTTTGATCGGGAGAAAGGTTGTTCAAAACATACCCCGGTAACTTATGTGAAAGATAGCATGGTAATATATGAACCACGTACCTACTAAATTATGTATCAAACACCCGCGGTAACTTTTGACCCATGGGGGGGGGGGGGGGGGGGGGGGGTTGCTAAAAAATATAACCCCGGTAACTTATGTGGAAATAGCATTGTAAGTTGCATACCACAGGCTTGGTAACTTATGTAGCCGAGGCATGGTAACTTTTGACCCGAAAAAAAGATTCATCAAAACATACCAACATGGGATCTAGTTTCAAAAATCTCATCGCGGCGAATATTTTATGTGAAAACGATTTTTGCATCGGACCAACAGTTTAAGCTACAAAACATTTTGAATTTTTGAAATAGGAGAGAATCTAATATGACATCAGCTTTTCTGTCCTCTAGTGCATATATGTAATTAGAGAGAGGGATGGACGTGGAAGAGAGTTAATCACACCTAATCTATATCCTAATGCATGCATGCATGTATTTATATGGGAGGAAGGAGGAGTGTGATAGTTTTGCTATCCACCACACATGTGCCAAATATCACGGTCCTTCTTTCTTTTATATTCCTTCTGATCCTACTAAGACGGTCTTGATCCGTTTTACCCGCGCCATCCTTTGGACGTGATCGTGGCCGACGATTACACGATATACACATGGAAAAGTAAGCACTGGCCCTATTCAGACGCAGCACGAACACAGCGTGCCTCTGGCGTTATATTCAGAAAATTCAGAAAACAGAACACTAGCGTTACAGGTTCAGGTTCATTGAGATTAACACAGCAGCTGCCGTTCGCCATGGACGGGTACAGCAGCTCCTCCACCTCCGCCCGAAACTCCCGCTCCACCAGGGCACATGTGGCCGTTGAGCTTCTTCACTGCGAGCCTCGCGCCGCCTTCTAGCTCCGCCAGGAACACCAGGCCGTAGCGACCCGACCTGATGATCAGCCGGGCTGAAGTTGTTCGTCGCCTTCAGGATGTCCAAGAACGTGACGCTTTTCCTCGCCGGGTCGCCGCCGCCCGCCTTCTCCAACATGAGCAAGATCGTGTCCTTGGACTCATCCAGTGCAGATCCGACATGGAGTAGTCGAACAGGGCCGCACTTCCCGCCGTCTCTGACGGATCCGTTCGATTTCGACATGAACATTCTGATGGCGATCACGGCGAGTCCGAGGCTCCGAGCAAGACGACGATGGCATCCACACCGAAGCAGGCACCAAGAACGATGGCCACGAGGATTCTTTTGCCCACGGTCTTGGACAACGAAGCCTTGCCTGTCGCCGCCCATGTTTTCTTGCCGCAGCGGACCGAGAATCCGGGATCGCCTCGCCGCAAAGCTTCAGATTCCCCGCCGGGAACGCATTGAACTGCCCAGAGAGGTTGTTGTAGCTGAGGTCAAGCACCTGCAGCGTCTTCATCTGCCAGACCTCTCGCTGGATCGCGCCTGAGATGTCGTTGTCGCTCAGGTTGAGCGTGGCGGCGATGTTGGGCAATAAGCCAAGGCGGGCTCGGACGCGTGCGCGTGTGTGTGCGCGCGCTGGGCACGTCGGGTCCGGCCCGTGGCAGGCGCGGGAGCGTGCGTGCGTGTCCGTGGGTGCGTGCGTGTGTGCGCGAGTTAGTTGGCGCAATGTGCGGGTGTAGTGACCGCGTCGGGCGTGAGTTGCGGCCGCGGCGATCGCGTGCGTGCGCGAGCCGGAGCGCGCGGGACGTGGCGAGTGGGTGAGTGGGTGCGTATGAGCGCGGGATGGCGTGTCTGCGCACGCAGGTATAAAGCCCCCATCCCACCTGTGCATTTTTCCGTGGTGAGCGAGATCGAGCTCGAGGTGAAAAACAGAAAACGCCGTTCGTGCGGCAGGTGTTTGTGCGCCACCAAAGTTTCTGTGTGTGTCTTCTTCCTCTCCGATCGTGTCTACGGTGATCGCCGGCGGGTGCGGACGGAGCTGCGCCAACACCTGGTAGTACACGCGTCCCTGCATGACCGACGCCCCATTCGGCGTCACGGTGAACACGAGAGGCAGATAGCCCGGATTGAACTCCGACATGGCCATCGCCGACGTAAGCAGCTGCACCTCCATCAGCGACGGCGATATCTCCCTGGCGAAGTGGTTGCCGGACAAGTCCACGTAGTAGAGCCTCTTCATGGCACCGAGGCAGCTCGGGCTCGGGCCGGTGAGACGATTCCCGGCGAGGTTCAGGACGTTGAGGCCGTCAGTCTGTACTTCCATGACGATCAGCCGGATGCTGCTGACGTTGTCGCCGACGCAGCCGGCGTTCAGCAGGGTCTCGCGCGCCGAGGTTGCACGACCCGAGCAGCGCGGCGAGGTCCTTCACGTCCTTGCAACCCCGGAGGTTCCAGAACATGCCGCTCATGTGCTAGTAAAAGCGTAAACGGTCAACGAGAGGAAGTGCAGCTCTCGCATGTTGCCGATCTCCGGCGCCAGCTACCCGGTGATCTATCTCGTTGTTAGCCACGCGCAGGGCCGTCATCGATGTACAGGAGTAGATGCTGGAGAGATCATTAGGAAAGGGCCTGTAAAACTCCTGTAAGAGGCCCGTACGTTTAGCATTTTTGGGCATAGTGACGGTGAGGTTGTTGGAGGCCAGGTTCAAGACAGCCCCGTAAGTTCCTTCCGTAATTCCAGCCCCGTAAGTGTAGCATTTTTGGGTTCAAGACGGTGAGATTGGCGAGGCGGGAGAAGTCAAAGGCTCCGAGGTCACCGCCGAAGCAGTTCGACCGAAGGTCCAGGTACCGGAGGCTGGTCCTGTTGCCGAGCGCCGGCAGGATCGTGATGGTGAGGTTGTTCTTCCTGAGCCGGAACTCCTCCAGCATGTGTGAGCTCGCCCGTGAGCGCATTGTAGCTTGTAGCCTTGTAGGTGAGGTCGAGCTTGCGAGATTGGTGAGCATGGCGGTTCACAGGCGATCGAGCATCCCCTGTATTTGAACGGGAGCGCCAGCTGCTCCAGAGACGTCACGTGAGCTTGTTGAGGTTGGCGCAGCCGCGAGCAGTTCCCGAACCCGGGCTGGGGGGACGGGTGCATGGCCCCGCCGAACGCGTTGACGGAGACGTCGAGCACGGCGAGTGCCGGGCGGATCACGCACTGGGAGGGAAACTTTGCTGGCATTGAGCAACACGAGGGCTCGGGAACGTGGATTTTCGCACGAGGGCTCGGGGTCAACTGCCAGACAGACAACGGACGGGAACCGCCCGGACAAATGGTTGCTCTAGCGCGAGGCGAGCGCACCGCCCGACGACCGGCACGTCCGGGTGCGCGCCGGAGAGGCGGTTGTAGCTGACGTCGCCGACGGAGGCATTGTGCAGGGAGAGCAGCTCCGCGGGGATAGAGCCGGCGGGGCCGTTGCTGGAAAGGTTGAGGTGCGTGAGCGCGGCGAGCCTAGCCACCGCCGGCGAGATCGTCCCGCAGAGCCCACGGCCGGCGAGCGAGACACGGGTGACTGCGCCGCAGTCCACGCCCTCCCACTCGCGGCAGTCCGGCGAGCCCCGCCATGAAACAGCGATGTCGTCGCCAGGCCGCGGCGACGATGACGGCCACCATCACCATGGCTCCCACCCAAATGACGACCCGCCGTCCCCGCCACGTACTCCTTCACGCAGCGCCCCATTTGGATGCGGTTGCACCCGGAGGAGGGAGGACCTTGACTTGCCGGAGAGGCGGCGCAGCGACCGCTCGAGGAGGAGCTCCATGTCAGCCTAGTACTCCTGGTCCATCGCGGCGGCCACCGCGAGGAGGTGCGGGTGTTGCTGTGGCTCCTGCTCCTCCTCATCATCGTCCAAGAGAATGATCTCCTCCTTCACGGAGGAGCCAGGTGACGGGGAGGATGATAGCCCCGGAGAGCGACGATGGCGGCGCCACAATCCTGATCTGGTCATGTCCGCGCTGGAGCGGCTTGACCGGCATCGATGCGCAGTAACCGTTGCACGCCAGAAACGCTTTTGGGTTTGGCCTGGCGGTCACGCACATGCCCACAAACCTCCCCTTGATTTGCATCTGGTTTGCCGAAAAAAGGATGGGCAAACGTGTTCGTGGACGAATAGGGATCTGCGTAGGATGACAAAGTGTCCTGCCGTTTTGATGGTCCGGCCTTGTAGATACCCAAAGAGTAGCATCCATGCATGTGGACCATTTATGATAGTGAAATCCCCAAATCTTCTGAAGGCTCCTCCAAAATGTCCATTCGCTTCTTTTAAACTGTCCAGATTAAAGCTAGATAACAAAGACGTTGGGGCATTTTTAACCAGTAAAAACCCAGATATTATTTACCATAATAGCCTTCTAAACATTCAATTTGCTTCTTTTGCTTTGATTGATTATTTTATGTCTAGATGTGCTTTAGCAAAACTGTTATTTTATTTGCGACAGTATAAGAATACCAAAGATTTTCATTTTTCTTCTATACTCCCTCCGTAAAGAAATATCAGAGTGTTTAGATCACTATTTTAATTATCTAAATGCTCTTATACTTCTTTACAGAGGGATTATCTTTCAAGAAGTATAATGCCATTGTAGAGTAGTAAGGAAGGCAGCAGATTTAAACTTTATAAACCATACAGCTCAGTGTTATTTCATGAAGAAAAGGAAATGTGCAGCATATCTCACAGTTACACTTAAAAGATGCCAGCCACTTATAAGACAACAAATACATTCACGTTATAACATCCATACTAGATTTATATGAGATACCAAAACCACTATCACACTCTGGTTGTAGGCGCCCCAGATGATTGAGTAATCATCACCAAGGAGCAGCGTCAAAAGCCATCCTGCATATGCCAAATGTCACATCACCACGGAGTCCCATTTCTAAGCATGTGATCCTGTTGGGTGTCATAGAATCATGCATTGATCTTGAGGCAATGAACTTCAGTTGCTGCAAAGCATTCTACAGAATCTTGCCCTTGTTCCACTCCTCTAATAGAGCATAAGGATACTCTACCTCCTTCCCACTAGGATCAGGCGGACACTCTTTTGGCAGTGCCAATAGTGAGTCGTCTGCTTTGTGTGCAAATACACCCTTGTTGTGCACTTCCCGGGATAATATCCTGATCTGTTTCAAGATATCATCCAGTGATGTTATCTGATAATCATCCTTACTAATAATGGTATATTTCCCATTGTTGGTCAGTTGCGCGTCGATTGCTTCCTTAGCTTCATTTGAATAATGTCCGTAAGTTGCAATCCAATAAGATGGTGGAGGGGCTGGTGATGAAGCAACAGGAGCAGCCTCAGTAGCGCTCGAAGGTGGAGAAGCGGCTGGCGAAACTGCAGCCTCAGTCTCACTTGAAGGAGCAGACTCAGCCTCACTTGAAGGAGCAGACTCAGCCTCAGCCTCTGGCTCACTAGATGGTGCACAGGTAGGTTGCGAATTAGGCTCATCTAGATGAGTCCTTTCACCAGTAATTGATTCGCAAACTGCATCAAGAACGCATTGGATGCGTGCAGCTTCAGCTATATGAATTATGAAGATCTTGATAGCTTGCTTCAATAAATCTGTAGACCTTCCGTTGCACTTGGATATGACATGAAATGCGTGTCTAAGAGCTTGAGTTCCTATCCATGTGTCCCCGACACTATGCCGACCAAGGCCAGCAGAGGTATAACTACCCGTAAAGTCAAGCACAATGTAATCCTCATCACATTTAAAATCCTCCTCATCTTTGAATACAAACATACCGTGACCATTTCTGAAGGCTCTGAAATATAGCTTGTTTGCCAAAATTGGAAAGCTGATGGATCTTTCGCAGTGTAAGACCTCAAGATGGAATGTACCAACTCCTGGTGGAGTATATACCTCGCTCCCAGGTCCATAGATAGATGAGACATCAACACGCTCCCCATGGTCATAGCAAAACTGCCGCAACCGTGCAATTACTTTTCTCAGGCTTGATTTCACTTCAGCACTGGTACCATCCAAACATAAAACGCTGGAGTTCTTTGCCTTCAAAATGATTTCTTCCTGAAACTTTCTCTGCAAAAACATCAAAAAGTACATTCACGATTTACATGATGACAATGAAAAAAAAAGAATGCAGGAATTTAACTCGTTAGTGTAACCGATAATCCATGCTTGCCTAAGCTATAACCAATAACCATGATAAAGCCCTTGAATAGAGATTCTCCTACACATTTAATAAACAAACCTGATAAAGAATACCCATGATTATACCCTTGGACTTAAGGAGATTAATTTAATTACATACATTTTTTACTTCCAGACTTTTTCCAGCTGAGTCATGCTTACTTTATTAACTTTGCTATTAGACAGATGGAACTATTTGATTTTCCCATTCAATTAAGCAATCTTTTGAGGAGCTTGAAATAAGCTTGAAATAAATAATATTTCCCCACCTAAAAACATTTCTCTTTATCAGAAGACTAGATACTTTAAACAAGTTTAAAGCAAAAGATTTCAACATCATGATTCGCACCGACGTGGCAAGCCTTGGTATTGACAATTAAAGAGTTTGCCCACCAAATGCCAAACAGCCTGGAACAAAAATGGTGTAGCAGAACCAAATAGCAGTGGCAATTGCGCGCACACTGCTGAAACAAAGGAAGATGACAACAGAACTCTGGGAGGGGGAGGCAATGAGCATTGTCGACTTCTTGCTCAACTGTGATCCCACCAAATCCCTCGCTGGTAAAATGCCTTAGAAAGTGTGGAACGGCTACAAGCCAGTGATCCACTACTTGCGCACCTTGGGGTTGTTAGCACACGTAGGAGTAGGGCAATCTCCACAAGCTCGCTGATCGCAGCTTTCCATGCCATCTTTATCGGCTACGACAAAGGAATGAAGGCATACCGGCATCTAGACTCTATAACAACACATGCCCTCATCGCTGGTAACAACACAGATTTCTATGTTCTTCTATGATCGCCACGTAAAAGACATGTTTCTCAAATGAAAATAAAATCATGATCAAATTTCAGAACTACAGTACTACAATGTTTTTATTTTTTGTTTTCGGAGCATTACAATTATCTAAAAAATATAGTGTGTATAGGTACACCGCAGCTCAGACATCACTCTATCTGAAAATTATTTTACAAGAATTAAAGAATAATATAAGTTCAGCAATTTGATACCTTTCTTCGCGAAAAAAATCTGTGCATTTGAGGAAAAATATGATATGAAGAAGACAGCGTTGGCAACATTTCTCTCCGGCGTATTAGAGGGAGGTACAAATAAGCGTACACCTGTAGAATTATCATCCAGGTCAGAAACATTTATGTTACAATGTGGATGTGTGTAGGAGTCTGGCCCAAGTGGCCCATGTGTGCTTGCATATATAATGATCTATCATCTAAGTATAACAAAATGTAATGATTGATGTACCAAAACCAAAAACAAAAAGATCCTCATAATATCAAAACACTAGAATTTAGAAGATCCAACACAAGATCTTATACGAGGGCAAAGTATATAATCCTGGTAATCCCAACAGAGAGAAGTGACCCATATAAATTAATATGAACATTAAAAACTACTCCCTCCGTCCCATAATGTAAGACATTTTCACAAGCTAAGATGGCTTGTAAAAACATCTCATATTGTGGGACGGAGGGAGTACCATCTTGGAATAAAAAGTTTAAATGGAACCAAGTTACAACTATGGCAGATTATGTGCCAATGTGGGGGTGGATAAGAGGAAGTTTAAGTTACAGCAAGAACAAGAGCCTTAACAGCAAATCTGTAATGCCCATAAATAATAATGATAAATCTCATGCAAATTTTCGAACCAATATTGTTAATAACAAATCCTTCATAAATGTGTTGCCCACATGGCAGATTATGTGTCATTCGCGGCGCCGATGGAGACTATTTCCCATTATATTTTCATAAACTTTTATGAAGTTCACACAGAAAGGTCACAGTAAAATGTCATTTTAAAAACAAACGGAATTCATATATAATATAAGAACACACCCATAACAAATCCGCAGTAAATACAAATAAAAGTTGAGTTAGTAACTTCTTTTATCATTGTTTTTCCATAAGTGCTGTCCGGCTCATTTATGCAAATACATGCATCAGCAAACAGACCAAGCAGCAGTGGCAACTGGAATGAGGAAGGAAACATTTTGACAAAATTAAAGACTTGACAGATGAACTAAAGCACGCATAAGATGTAAAGCAATTACAGAAGAAAGGAAAAGTGGACAGAACAATTCTTTGCTGAGCAAAATCTAAAGGTCCAGCTTATTAAATCGGTATACATCAATTAACATATGAAAGAAGCTTCAGTAAACAACAAGAGCAAAAAAAATGCCTTAGCATCATGTACATTGGGAAGAACAGTTCAATTAATCAGAATAAAGAAGTGGTATCTAGCTATTTCAGAAAGGACTACCTCAACACATATCAAGCCTCTTTCAAAATTAGAGTCAATTGCACCAGCAGCTTGTGCGCCTTTACTCAGATATCTGATCTGCCACCACTTCACCTGAAAAAAGAATTCAAACTTGTAATAAATAGGATTATCAAAAAAAATATGGCACTTCGATCCATATTACATTATTACTTATCGCTCAAAGATAGCCCCTTACCTGCTCTACAAGCGCGAGCGGTTGTGCCGATGCGAACCGATTGTGCATCGCCATGTCCCCGGGACCGTGTGCATCATCACCTGGACTCGGCACCGCAAGATCGCTCGGATCCGCCTTCGAACCCTTCAGTAGATCCTTGGGGGTAGCCGAGAAGAAGCGCGACGGAGCGTGCGCCTGAACCCAGCTCGCCCCGTGGTACCGGCTCCTCCTCTTCCACCACTCCTCCGTGTTGATGCTAGGCGCCAGGTCCATGGTTCCCAGCATGTGTGAGATCGCGTGCCGCTGCACGGCGAGATGGCGGCGCCCCGACGCATCGGGGACCTCTGCTGCCCTGGCGAGGTAGAGACTGGGAGGGGGCGCCGCGGTGTAGGGGGAGCGGCCACATCTCGACAAGCCTCGCCATAAGCCGCGCCAGGCCGGCGACCCCATAACCGTGCTCTGCGCCGGCAAAACCCTCGCGAAGGAATCAGAGGAGGCGGCGGGGAGGGGGAGGGGAGAGGAGAGAGAGAGCTGAAGAGGCGTGGATGGAATGGGGGGGAGAATATCGGGTGATACGGGACCTCAGGTGATACAATGCTCCAATGGATCCTGGACCGTTTGATCATGCTTGAAGGGACATGATGAACGCACACGTGCTGAGCAACTCTTCCACAGAAAATATACAAAAGCACCCTGGATCATGTTATTAATCAAGCGTGAGTCCCTTTTCCTACTAGTACTAAACTAGTAGTCTATCTGCTTTAGTTTCACTCTTGTTAAAAAAGGCTTTAGTTTCAGTGAGTGACAGAAAAAAAAAGGCCGACTTTCATTGTGCAAACAAACAAACTAAAACTTGGTGTTCCTCTCGAGTCTTGCTATAATGCAATCTCCGTATGAAATTGCGCCGTCTCCATATTTTTTATACTGCTAAAGTTCAACAAAATAAATCTAGCAATTTTTTGGTTACTTTGTCCATGAATACTAATAGACTGGTTTGGTTATGTTTAATCCATAAATTTCATATAAATTTTAATTCTGACAATGCATAAAAAGTACTATTAGAATCAAACTTTTTCCGCAGTTGGTCTTCGCATATCCATGTCAATTCTAGTTTCTACAATCTGAAATTCTCGTGCAATTGGACAACAGTTCTATATATGTTATATTTGCTTTCACCAACGCTAACTGAGTTTTTGTAGAGAACATACAAGCAGACATTTGCTTCTGTCTTGAAAGGAACTGAACCTTGTTGAGTGAATGTTGTGGTCAATTAAAAGGCATGACTGTATTTTTCGAGTTAACTTTTACAGTTTTAGAATGTATGTAAGCTTATTAACAGTACAAGTGCATTGCACATTCGTCTTGTCATAAACAGATTTCATGCACTATTTCACGCATATGCTGCTGCTGAATAAACATGGGCAGAACTGAGGGAATCCGAACATTCTTATCTTCTCATTCTTTCAAGCCTTGTGCTCAATTAAGAACATAACCCAGGGTGTTTTTGTATATTTTCCTGTGGAGAAGTTGTTCATCACGTGTGCATTCATCATGTCCCTTCAAACATGATCAAACGGTCCATGATTCATTGGAGCATTGTATTACCTGAAGTGCCGTATCACCAGATATTCTCCCTGGAATGGGGAGAGGAGAGAGGAGAGAGAGATGAAGAGGCGGTGTGGGGGCGGAGATTTCCGAGGACCTGCTTTTTTGATCGACTTGGTGTATGGAACGTAGGTTTTCTAAACCGTCAGATTAGAAATAAGCGTTTTTGATTGTAGAATGCTGCCTGTCCCTTGGTTTCGCTGGATCAGGTCTACAAGCTTCCCGCGCGGGTGTACACCCACTTTTCTGACACCTTTTGTGCTAGCTATTCGTAGACGCGGTGCATGGGCCGAGAGTCGGGATAGAGGTCCAACAACAGACTACTTCTTCTCATGGAAGCAGTGTAATGGTGTATATCTCTTTGTTTTGCCTCCTTCGCCATAGCTCTACCTTTTTTTCAAAATGAAAAGTGCTTGGCTCCTTGGGTCACGGCCGGTCTCACGGGTCAGCCATACCTCTAGCCCCTGCGACTTGTACAGCTACGAAGTACGGGTGCGTGCACGCAGAACCACCCAGACACGCATAACCTATCATATTTTTATACAAGAGGAGAACCAGTTTTACAGGACTGACAAAGTACAACAACAAATTGATTGGATTGGATGGCAAATGGACACCACACCAGAATACATAGGCTACTCCCAGCAGTCTTCATGCAAATCTTGAAATCAGCGATCAGTTGCCTCACTAACCTTGCCTCGTTTGACTTGCTGAGGAGTGTTAGAAAAATCACGGACATTCCTTTGCTTCTATTATCAAGCTAACAAATGTGGGATTGGAGGACCGAAGGAAACCCTCGTCTCGCTACCACGACGCGCCCCGCGCGTGCGGCATGGAAGGCCAGATCCCCGGGCGGCCCTCTAGCTCTCCTCGTCCCAGCACCCTCCTCGCCGCCGCCGGAGGGCATCCGCTGGGCAAAGCCCGTGCGCGATGTTGGCGGCGGCTCGCCTAGGCCTGGTCGGCGGTGGTGGATGGTGTGCCCTTGGTCAACGACGTGTGGCCCCAGGGGACTCCGGTGGTGGCTGTGCCACCACTGTTGCGAGAGCAGTGTGGGGGCCGACCAGCGGCGGCGGATCTCGGGCCCCCGACCCAAATCTGTTCTTCCTCCGAGCGGTGTGGGCTCGAGCGTCGGCTAGCGGCCCTGAGCAATGGTGGACGTGCGCCTAGGTGGCTCCCTTCACCAGCATGGTTGGGGGTGGCCGTAGGTGTTGGTGTGGTGTTGGCCTTGTCCGACAGTCGGCGCGCACGGCGGTGGGATTCTGGTAGGCTGAGCCCTGCTGTGGATCCCGGATGCCAGAGCGGCGGTGCTGGGCAACAGTCCGACCAAACTTTGCCTCGGTACGGCGAGGACGACCGGTTGTGGTCAACATTGGTGGCGGGGAGGCCGGCAACGTCCAATGTCACCTCTCTGCATCATGGGTGGACGAGCATGTCCTTCCTTCCTGTAGCGGGGGACTCACCCGCCAATCGGCTCCCTTGTCTTGTCTTTAGTGGTTTGGCTTCTGGTCTTGGGTCGGGTGAAAGCTCCGCATGGCTTGCTGATGCGTCAGCGATGACGCATGCGGGTGTTGTATCCCTCTGAGGGGCGCTGCCATGGTCCGGATCATGTCCCTCCTCGAACGCCGGGGAAACCCTTGTTCCGGTTCTCTAGAACAGGCGGCGGTACAGCGTCGTTTCTTCATGAAGGCGCTGCCTTAGCAATTCGAGGAGTCCTTAGAGCTGGAGTTTGGGGCGTCTCGCTCTTGGTGTGGGTTGCCCCTTAGGACATGGGCCCTCAGGGCGCCATGTATGCCATCGCCGACGCATCCTACATGCCTTCTTCTTCAGGTCCGGCTAGGTCTTGCCACCCACTTGCCGACTCCTCTAGACGTTGTGTGGTGGGGGTACGTTGATCTAGTCAGTTCTGTAGCCGTCATTGTGGCTTGGATGTTGCCTGCAACGGTAGTGGCGCGACCTGTTGGCTTTGTGACCTGTCTTCCTTGCCTTCTTGGCTGGAGATTGGGCGAGGCGGGTTCTCTCGTTCTCGATTGTAGCAGGTGTGGTTATAATCCTAGGGAGTAGTGTGGTGTGGTGTGCCATTTGTGTATGGGTCTCTTCACCCTTTATTCTCCTTCTTCTTCTTCTTCAAATACTTGTCATGTGGTTCTTCACCCTTTATTCTATTAATATATGATACACATGCTTATGCGTATTTGAGAATTTTTTTTGTTAAACTAACTACAAAATCGTTTCTTCCCAAGAAAGAAAGAAGCCCTTTCTTCCGAGTAAAATGCATGGTTCATACCTAAACTTGATGGTGATGTCCACAACGGTCCTCAAATTAAGAAATTGCTTCAATATGATCCTAAAACTTGAGAATACTGTCTCAATACGATCCTTGAACTTGGAGACTGATCCTTTCGATACGTAATACAATCCTTGAACTTGAAGACTGATCCTTTGAAATGGCTCGCATGCGTTCTGAAACGTGCCCTACGAATCTTTGTGGGACCCACATGTCAGGGACGCGAGAAAGATGGCCAAATGATAAAACTAGAGGCGTGGCGGTTGAAGGGCCTGAAACTATACATCATTGCAACCCTTTCTCTAGCTAGAGGCGTGGCGGTCATTCAAAAAGCAACAATGACATAGCAGGTCATGGACATCTACAGCGTACTCCTATTCGTGTGCAGCACAACACATTACGCATACACCACAAACAGCACAACTTGACATAGCCTGCACGGCCATCTCGTACGTCGTGGAGTTCGCCGACGACTTCAACTTGACCGCCTTCTCCGCCACCAAACTTGGCTTGATAAGCGTCTTCGTCGCCGATGCTCGTTCCTGCTGTTCGGAGATGCGACAAGGATTGCCGGAGAGGTCCATCATGCTGACGAGGTGGTTCACCATCGGCACCGAGAGGAGGTTCACCGAGGCCGAGGAGGTCCTTGTTGAGCTCATATCATTATGCACCAACGCCGTATGCTTGTCGACGTCTGATGCCCTCCCTAGCATGCGCCTGGGGTGGACGAAGGACTAACGGAACATGTGCCGAGCAGCCTGCCATAGTTGTCCTCGTCTACGTATGGTATTGAATTTTTCTTCATCGCGGGAGGGCTTTTGGAGCCTGAAGGTTTTCGGGCGGCCCGGAGTGTTGTAAGGGTGGCAGTGGTCCGGATCGTCTGCAAAGTCCCCTAATTTGTTTCTGTTTTGCGAGAAACGGACGTCCGGACTGATCCGTGGACTGATGATGTACTGTGTAGGATGGCAAAATACGTCTGTGTTGTCCAGGCGATTGCGGCCCGGTGTTGGAGATGCCCTAAGTTGCATGTAGATAATTGACTAGTACATCTTAACATGATTCGTCAGCGGAAACTTGTTTGCTGTGTCGATGTACTGAGCTATGTGAACAATAACCAGCAAAATGCAACATTTTTTTATAAAGTGTATATTTTATTTAATCCATAATGACGCATCAAGAGAATACAAACATAATAAATACACCCGGCCTCTACATAACTAGCATGCACACAGTCAACGCTAACACACACACAAAAAAAAACCACCCCGTCAAAAAGCAAAGTCATAGAAGACCGAAGCTATGCCTAGACGGAGAGAGAAAAAAAAAGAAAAAAAGAGCAAAGCAATCAAGACAACGATCGACAATATACAACAACGACCGTGAGGACCAACTACCCTTTGACACAAAAGGATTGCGTGAAAGGTTCTTCAAAAGCAATACTTCCAGAAAGGAAACGACGCGCAAGCGACACCATTGCCGGATCCAACCACTGAAGGCCAGGTCGTGGGTTTTCACCCAGAAGATCAAATCCAAGCAAACTCCAAACAATACCTTCAACAAGGTAATGACGCAACGACGCAGCCATTGCTAGGTATAACTAACTAGGGTCAAACCTCAAAGCTCGAGACTTGGTGCTCGAGAAGCACCACCAAATCGAAGTCATCCTATGTCATCTCCTTCACTTGCCACAATCCTAGTAGTAGCTTACACGCATTGTCCTGGATGGCAAAAAAGGCATAGAATTGAGGAATCTCATTGTTTGTCACGACAAAATCTTTGACGAGAAAGAAAGATCACGAGCATCGCCAAAATCCCGTGTTCAGGACGCTCTGGCATTCTCGGTCCATCCTCAAAAGTGGCAGCTAATGGTTGATCGGCATCAGACGACACCACCATGCACCGTCACTAGCTCCGTCGTCCTTACCTCTGCCAGCAGATCATCCTGAAGGGAGGACACGACCGCCACCGTCCACCGCCCATAGCCCTCTAACTATTGTCATCCAGTCGATGTCGCGTCCATGAGGAAACTAGCTACCCGCGGCGGACATCGCCAAACAGCGTGTTGGCTAGATCCATGGCGCACCTGGACTCCCAATAAGAGAGGAGAACACATGAATATGGCCCTGGATGTTGCCTCTCCACCACTGCCATCGTCCCGGAGGCCGCGAGGAGGGTGGCGGCGGAATTTGCCATAGTGCCACCATCATATCCCGCCGCGCTCTGATGCTGAAGAGGCACCGCATGAGCAGCATCGGCCCCTGGCTTGAGAGGGGATTGGATCTTTTGCCCCACTTTACATGAAGTTTAATTATTTGTCCCAACACTGTCTCAGTGGCTAGTGGCCCGGCTCCGCACATCAATCTCGGGCCGGAGGGGGAAGGGGCAAATTATCAAAGTTAGCAATTCCCTATACTCTCCTCTGCTTGATGCATCCGTTGGTGAACGCAAGGTGCAGCCGGTGCATGGCAACGTCAGCAAGGAAAGAAGAAGGCGCACCGTCGACGTGCTGCCGCTTCAGTGCTCCGTCCAGTGCCCCAAGTCGCCGTCGAACGTTGCCAAACGCCGCCCTATCAGCCACATGAACGGATCCCCGCTGCCGCCGTCAGCCGCGTGGGCAAGCCCGGCGGCGGCGAGGCCCGGAAAAGCGGATCGAGGAAGCCGCCCGTGTCGCGCGAGACCGGGGCTGGTTAGCAAAATGCAACATAAAAATCATTCTATCGTGTGCCTCGTTCATGTCATGTCTATAGTTATCAAACATCACTGCATCAACTCATCGGCAGCATAGGTCTCGAGAACCTCCACAGCTGCATAGTGAGCTGCAATCTTGAAACCTATCAAGGGCCCTTGCATGGTGGTGTTCACTTGTGCCCTTAATATAAACTTGAGAACTGCACATTTATGATGGAACTTATCCATATAGATTTGTCTCACAGAAATACATGCACAACTTGAGTCAGGATGGGTCCAAATCAGATTTATGCTGCTAATAAAGCAGTCTGACCTAGAACAAACTTTGAGAAGATGGTAAACTTTTCAAATTTGAAGAAAAATAAAATTTTCAGTGATTTTGGGGCATCTCCAACGCTATGCATCAAACGGACGCCCCCAAGTGTATGCGGACATTCTGCCTAGCGCCGGTCATTCAACACAATATCTCAAAAAGTTCCTCATTTCAAACACTTTATACATGAAATTCAGACAAAATTTAACCAAGTTCAATATATTACATGCAGTCCTAGGGACTGCTCCGCTTGGGGCGATGACATGTGGTTCAGCCATGGTGCCTCGTCCGTAGGGAGTGAGGAATATGTTGATCCTATGTGCTCGGAGGCTACTCTTCTGTCGCCACACCATGGAGGCTCCTCCTCATCTTCTGTGGTGAACTCCCTTGTACGTCTGATGCCGAGTCCAGAGGAGCCGCTCGGTTTCAACGCGCCTGGTGTTCTGGTTGAGCCTATGGATGAGGTGTGCAATGTTGTTGCGAAGGTGGCGGCGCAAACTAAAGCGGCACCACTATCTCTGGAGGATTTTCTCAGCAAGGTTACTTGTTCGCTCCCACAACCTCTGCTTGGGACCCCAGTGCCTTCGCATGGGGAGAAGAATGGCGGGCGACGGAGCGGGCGTCTGGATAAGAAGAACAAGGCGTGCAACATCCCGACATCCAAGCGTGCAGAGTATAGAATGTTGGACGCTTTTGATGAGTTGCCGGAGGTCAGCAAAGCAGAGGGGCCAGAGCAAAAGATGCAAGCATACCTGGACATGTACAAAAAACCGCTCTCACCGCAAGTGATCGAGGCGTTGAGCTCTTTGGCGAGAATCGCTGGGAAGTCAAAGTTGGACATGTCAGAATGTTTTCCACATGATAATGTTAGCACATGATTCTTTGAGGCCGAGTCAGAAGAGTCTTTCAGTATGGATAGTTTCCCTTCGGCGAGTGGCAGTTATTTTGGTTGCACTTGAGCCTCGCCTAACTGCCTCACTTTAGCTAGATTTCAGTCAGCTGACTTTTAGGTTTGTTGTCAATCAATTTTCTGGTCATTGATTGTGCTTTAAGATTTGTGTAGTTTTTTCTTTTTTCTGTCCTGTTTGCTGTTGTACTGGGCTGTTTGGATTAGACTGACCCCCTATTTTGGGCCAGTCAGTTTCCTTCTTGGGCTGGATTTTCATGTGTGCATACTTTTTTTCATGAGTTTGCTTTTATTTTTCTATTTTTCTGTTGAGTTTTGTTTTTTTTCTTTACATGTATTTCCGGATGTTGAGTGTGTTTAAATGTATACATGTTCAAATTACATTAGAGTACGGAAACGTCACTCTTATATATTTATTCTATATATTATAAAAAAGTGCATTTTTGTGCTAATTGTGTGGAAAATTTTGTTTTTTTAATTTTCTTTATTCTTTAAGGTAATAACAATGCTAATTTTTTGCTAATTAAATACAGTTTTCTATTATTATGTGTATGTATGCATGAAATTACTATACAATATTTGTGTATATTATACTAGACTGCAAAATGTTGCATTATTAACTGTGTATTCACTACATATTATAAAAAGTGCAATTTCACTGCAAAGTTATGTGCAAGTTTCATTGTATTTTCTTTCTTCTTAAGAGTAATACCAATGTCACTAATTTACTCTTTCTTATAAAAAATTATTTGTTTTATTATGTAGTTTTAATTCGTTTCCTGTTTTGAAGGACGATACCACTGCCACTAATTCATTCCTTGTTTAGATCTTTATTTTTATGTAAAATTCACTATTATATGTTTATTCTTACATAACTAAAAAACGTGTAATTTATGTTCAAATTGTATCATTGTTATTTTTACTTTCTTTCTTCTTAAAGGGTGGTACCAATGCCACTATACTAGATGTCTTCTTAGAAAGTTTTGTTTTGATTTTTGTTTTAGTAAGTAAGTATACACGGAAGTATGATACCCCATGTATGTAAATTATAATAGAGAGCAAAAATTGCACTATATATGCTTGTTTATTGCATATTACAAAGTGCAATTTCAGGGCATACTTGTGTGCAAGTTATTTTTTAATTTTCTTTCTTCTTAAAGGGTTTCATTTTCCCCTAGAAAACTTCATTATTTTGCTTTTATTTTATTGTTTATATTTTCTTTCTTCTTAAAGGGTTTCATTCTTACACAGAAAAGTTCATTATTTAGTTTTAGTTTTAGTTTCAGTTTTTTTCTTCAAGGGTTTCATTATTCCATAGAAAACATCATTATTTTGTTTTTGTTTTTGTTTTTTATTTTCTTTCTTCTTAAAAGGTTTCATTCTTCCCTAGAAAATTTTATTATTTCATTTTTTATTTTCCTTCTTCTTAAACGGTTTCATTATTTTGTTTTTATAATATTTCATTAGTGACATTTACATTCATTTTATTTATTTTCAAGGGTAATACCAATTCCACTAATTCATCGCTTCTTGGGAAACTTCTATTTTGTGTAAATTCCACAATTATATGCTTATTCATGCATATTATAAAAGGGTAATAAAAATGTCACTAATTTTTGCGTAAATTGTGTGCAAATTTTTACATTTGTTGTTTTAGATTATCTTTTATTTATAAAGGGTAATAAAAATGTCACTAATTCATTCTTCATTTTTTTTGTTTATTTCACTTTCTTTCTTCTTAAAAGGCAGTAGCATTGTCACTTATTCATTCTTTCACATTTCATTATTTTGATTTAGTTTTAGTTTTTTATTTTCTTTCTTCTTCAATGGTAATAGCGCCACTAATTCATTCATGTTCAGAAAACTTCTTCTTTTTGGCAAACTTTTACTATTATATGCTTATTCTTGCAAATTATAAAAAAGTGCAATTTATGTGTAAATGATATGCAAATTTTGTCTCTACCGGACTAGTTTTATATATTTTGTTTTTTTTCTGAAGGGTAATACCAATCCCACTCATTCATTTTTTTTTGAATTTTTTTGTTGTGGGACAGAAATACTTTGTTTTGCCGCATTTGAACCACGGTCAAAAAAGAAGATTACCTCACGCTCTGACTCCCTCTCTTATTATATCTCTCTGCCATGCATGCATTCTCTCTTTATCATTTTTTTCACATGCAGGCGCACAAGACAGATATCTCTCAGTAGCTCTCTCTCTCTCTCTCTCAGAGACATGCATGCATGTCAGCACCGTTGTGGCCGGCCTTATTAGGCTTTTTTTTTTCTGCTGCTGCGCATGTTCACACCTACACAAAAAAGTGACTGACCGAATACAATTTTCAGTCGATTGACACCTAGCCGGTCCCTAACTGCCTTGTGTTTGGGTGCTTTGGTGTCTGGCTCTGATGATGTCCCTTGATGCTGCAGCTGTCTTAGTTCCTGTCCCCAAGTTCTAGTGCCTTTTTTCTCCTTTTTTTTCTTTCTTTTTGAGTTTTCATTCGGTTTCCCCTGATTAGCCAAGAATGTTAGATTTTCGGGTCCGATTTTCCTTATAAACGGGACCAACTCTCTTCTTCTCAATGAAATGCAGGAACCCCCTGCCCCTTTCGAGGTGTTCTCGAAAAAAAATATTACATGCAAACTAACGAAATTTAATGAGCTCGTGCGAAATTAAACTAAACTAAATAGTAGACAACAAACTTCGTAGGCATGGCCTCCAAGGCACCTCGGCCCGCCACCGTCCTCTGAGCCTAGATACCAGCTGCGTTGGACGTGGCCCACTCCGGACCACGTTCTTTCTTTCCTCCTTCTTCCTTTCGTCATTTTAGTGGGCCGCAAACTAACTCCACCAATCACATGTATGTGTCCAAACAATTTGAGACGTGCGGCTGCATGTGCGGGCAAATAAGATTTCCTATTCGTGCATACCGTTCTGACATGTCCGCAGATATATGAGGGGTGAAATTAGCTCAATCTAATTAGGCCAACTCCAACGCATGACCCCATTTCGTCTGTGTGTGTTTGTTTGTGTCCAAACTAACAAAACAACGGCCCATCGGCATACCCATCTCATTTTTCCCTGTTTTGTGCATGTCTGGACCCATTTCTAGACCATAATTGCTCGTGATTTGGGTCCAAAGTGGACACAAAACAAACGTTTTCTGCACCCCGGTTGTCCGGCTGTTTCCGCTGCACTCCCCGCCTACCACACCTGTGTCATACGCCATACACCCACCCACCTCCCGCCTCTCTCTCAATGGTGTCCGGACCAACAATGACTACTTCATATTGAAGAATAATGGGTCCAAACCAGAGTTGCACAACTGCATTGATAATATTTGCGTATGGCACGACTACAAATTTGTGGGACGAGTACCTCCGTGTGTCCAAAACCATATGTCTCGAAGCCATGGAATCACATTTGTAGAAGTCGTGACAAGCAGTTTAAAATCAAAGCTCCAAAATGCATTGGAAGTATCATTTTCAGAGCATCGATTTTTGTTTTCGCCATGACTTCTATGATTTGTGATTTCATGATAAAACTTTGCAAGCTCCTCAAGCATTCCTTCATCTTTGCCACAAAATAAAAAAAATGCTTATTTTGAATGGTTTGTACCTTAAAAAAACTGTTCACATCCGAGAGCATATGAGGACGTTGCACCATCAAAAGCATTAATCGCCGTAATCAAATGCGGGATTGTGGGACACGATGATACACACGGGAAATAATGCTGGTCGTAGTGGGGAGTATCATATAGTAGTATCATGCACATGATATTGGTGTATGATACTACTTCGGTAATGCATGACAATAAATAACGCAACCTAAGATACTAACTTATGGTACTACTTATGCATATGATATGATACTAGTATCATGCATTTTCTTTATGACTGTTAGAAGGAAGTATATATAGGAGTATAATAATCAACTTAAAGTAGAAGACAAGGCATGACCAAATTGTAAACAATTCTAATCTATCCATCCCCGCAGTCACAACGATAGCGATGTAGACGGTGAGACGGTGAAACATATAATTTACATTGTTGTACACCATAGTTTGTTCTCCCATTAAAACGCACAGGCACATGTTGAAAATATAATTTACATTGTTGTGCACGATAATTTGTTCTCCCATTAAAAGCACAGGCACATGTGCTAGTCTTTTTCTTTAATTAAGTTGAGCAATGATCAATTTTTAGTGACTAAAACTTCTAGCACACAGTTGTACCATGTGTTTAATCCATTCTATCTATATTCTATTCTAACAGGTTGACCATGACCGAGGACCGAGTCTATTAACGCTCGTCCGGCTGTGGTATCCACGAAAAATCCACTCTCGTTTTAGATCTCACACAAGCGAGGAGCTCCTGCCTCCCTGCCCTGTTCCTGCTGTTCTGCTTCTACTTCGGTTCCACTTCATCAATCCATGCCCATTCCGCTGTCTCGCCGTCCTTTGATCTCGACTTCTCCCACCCCACCCCACCGCAATCCCAATCCTCATCTTGCCCGAGCCTGCATCCATCACTGCGAGTGCGAGTGCATACATGATCCATCACAGCACCGGCCGCCGGGTGTCGTACGCCAAGAGAGTGCCGCCATGGGAAAGCCCCACGGGCGAGATGGTAAGCTTCGCCACCAATTTCTCCTTTCAAATTATTCCGGGCCTGCACAGCCACAGCTCGTCGTGTGCCGGCGATGCGATGATGCCCTTCTGTTTCACTCCGACGACGCCCCATGGCCACGGGCAGAACCTCGGCTTCCTCCTGTCCCAAGAATTCCACCACGGAGGCACGGACTGGTGCTGGTATAGGGGCCACCGCCTTGCCTGCTTCAGCCCGGAGACTGAGGATCGCAGCAGCAAGCTCATCGCCATCGACGTGAGGTGTACGGAGGACACGGAGACGACTTGGCCGAGCAACCAAAGTGCAGGTACAAGATCGCGCTGGGGCTGGGCTCCGCGCTGCGGTACCTCCACACGGAGTGCGAGCAGCGCGTCGTGCACGGGGACATCAAGCCTGCAAACGTGATGCTCGACGCGTCGGGCGACGCCAAGCTCGGCGACTTCGGGCTGGCGAGGCTCGTCGACCACGGCGCCGAGCCGCGGACGACGCAGGTGGTGGCGGGCACCGTCGGGTACATCGACCCGGAGCTCGTCAACGGCCGCAGGCCGAGCGCCGAGTCCGACGTGTACAGCTTCGGCGTCGTGCTCCTGGAGATCGCCTGCGGCAGGCGGCCGACGTCGAGGGGGCCGGGTCAGGCCTCGGCGGCGCTGCTGGCGTCGGTGCGGGAGATGTACCGCCGGAACCAGATCCTTGACGCGGCAGACAGGAGGCTGGGCGGCGGGTTCGACAGGCCGCAGATGGAGCGTCTGCTCGTGACGGGGCTTTGGTGCGCGCACCACGATCCGATGCAGCGGCCGTCGGTGACGCAGGCTGTCGATGTGCTACGATCTGAGGACGCGAAGCTGCCGGTGCTTGAAGCGGTGCGCGGTTCTGGGGAGGGCGAGATTCACTCCTTGGAGGGACATGCTTATGGTGATCTGCCCGCCGAGGACTCTTCTCGTTTGCATGAAACTGCGTACCCTACTTCTTCCGAGGACTGAGCTTATCTATTCCCGGCAGATATGTGAACATATTGAGCGGTGTATTTTCAGCGCCACGCATGTTGATTTTTTTTCATGGTAATACGTGTTTCATTTATATCATAATAAGGATCATAGTACAAGCCATGTACATACCGACCTGACAAATTTGAAAAGACAGCAGAACGCTAGCCTTTGCACACAGAAACACCAGCCAAGAAGTAAAATTACAAACAAGACTGAAGAATTCTCTGAGCTTGACACCAGCGTCCGTCACCTGCCTCTGGCACCACCATAGCAGCCACCAAAGGAGAAAATGACGGATCACCTCCACACCCGAGCTCGACGCGGCTCCATCGCTGATATGCAGCTTTGCGGACCTCCAAGGTGGCTCGCCAATAAAGGCGAAACCATTGCCGTTGAACGAATCAGACCGGGGCAACACCCCGGACACGCCATCGAACTCCAGATCTGGCACCCCAGCACAACTAAGACGTTGGTGGAGGAAACCATACCTGCCTTCCACGAACCACGAACCCAGATCCACCATCTTCCAGATGCCGCCGATGCAGACCACAATCTGCATCCGCTCCTGGACTACCTCCCAAGCTCCACGCCGACGCTGGAGCAAACGTCGTCGCAACGGCGGAGCCCGAGGACACAGGTCCACCACGAGGATGTCGCCGCCGCCACACCATCCTTGCTTGAACAGTCTGGTTTCCAAATCCACCCCAAAAGCGAATCGCCTCGTTGGGAAAGGATCTGAAGATTTATTAGTCGGCGCCGCCATCGCCACCGCCGAAGCCATGACAATGAACAACCCAAAAAATAAATAACTAATGCCTAAAACAATCCACACGCGTGGATCCGGCGGCTCCCCTCACCGCCGATGACCGAGGTCGTCCGCGGAGGGGAGCCGCCGGAGGACGGCGGCGGAGAAAGACGCCCTGGCGGCGGGGGCGTGATCGCCTGTCTTTCTTCTCCTGGAAGAAAGAAAGCGGCACGAGCTCTACGTCCGCCACGCATGTTGATTGATTATAGTAGATACTAGCATACCCGCGCGGGCGGCACGCCGCGCCCCGTCGATACGTTGTGTTTATACATGTTATCTTGGTCTTTGCTGTATACAATGAATTTCACTTTGAAGTTAAATAACTATGTGGCTAAGGGCATCTCCAGCCGTTGGCCCCCCAGGAGGGGCAAAAAGTCGCCCCCTGGGGCGCACCGGCGCTAAACCGTGCACTGGGGGCGTGATGCCCCTCAGTCGCGGCCCCCACGGGTTTTTAAAAAGTTCGAAATCGGCGCAAACACGACGCAAACACGGGCTAGTTCGTTCAAATTTAAACATATTTTTTTTTTAAAAAGAAAAAACTACCGCGGGCTACCCCCGCTGTCCCCCTCGCCGCCCGCCCACGCGGTTCTACATGCCGAGGAGGCTGTAGAACCGCGTGTAGTCACCGCCGCCGCCGTTGTCGTCGTCGCCCCCGCCGACACCTCCGCCGTCCCTGCTGCATCCCTTCCCCGGTTGGCGCGGCGGGTTGGACGGTCCGGGGGCGTCGTCGTCGTCGTCGCTGTCGAGGACCATGACGCCGTGCTCGTCCTCGCGCCCACGCTTGCGGGCAGCGATCTCCTCCAGGGCCCGGCGCTGCCGGACCATCTCGTCGCGAAGATAGTCGTCCCGCGCCCATCGCAGGGCGTCCTCGTCGGAGAAGCCGCACCAGGCTATCTCCTCGTACTCCGCGGGGAGGCCGGGCTCCGGCTTGGGCTCGACGAGGACGAAGCGGCCGGTGGGGGAGGCGTTGTCGCCGATGCGGACGCCGGAGCTGCGGGTGCGCACGCTGACAGGTGTGCCCTGGGGCTCCGGCTTGACGGGGCGGAGGTGGAGGCAGGGAGAGCCGCCGGACGAGGAGGAGGACCCCCCGGTCTCCATGCGCCTCGGGGTCCAGGAGCTTCCCCGGCGGCGTGAGAAGGACGGGGGAGCGGGGTACTCGAGGCGCGGCGTGTTGCCGCCCTCGATGTACTCGAGGACGGCCTCCAACGTGCGCCCGGGCACGCCCCACCACCGATGCCGTCCGGTGGCGTTGAGCCTGCCGGAGGGCACGAAGCCGTTGGTGGCCTCGAGCTGCCGGGCGTGACGGCGGCGGAAATAAGGCTCCCAGAGCGGGGAGTCGGGGACGTACCGTGGCCCCTCCCTCCCCTCACGCGGCAGGGACGAGCGGATGCGTGCGATCTTCGCACGCCGCGCCGCGCCGGTGGGTACCGGGGGCACCGGCACGCCGCCGGCGCTGATCCTCCACTTCCCAGGCACCCGCATGTCCGGCGGGACCGGGTACTCGGCCTCGAAAAGGAGGCGAGTCTCGTCCTCGTGAAGATGGCGGCGGCCGAAGCCGTTCGCCGCCGCGCCGTCGCCTGGGAAGCGCTCGGGCATGGGTGTGATGAACTGGAGACGGCGAGAGAGAGGAGAGGGAGGAACGACGACGGCGAGAGAGTGTGAGATCGCCGAGCTCGCTGGGGCGCGTCTTATATAGACCGAGGCGCCGCCCGTACGCGTGCCCGCCGTGTGTACGCGTGGCGGGCGAGGGACGCGCGTCATCCGGCCTTCACTGCGTCGCCCGTGAGGCATCAACGGCGCAGGCTGACCGGCGCGGCAGCGCGGCAGCTTTGGCATTGATTCGCCGCGGGAAACGAGGCGATGAGGACGACGAAGGGCCGAGAAGAGAGCCGTGTCGGCGCCGGGCGCCCCCCAGCGCGCCGGGTTCGGTCTGGGTGCGCCGGCGCTGTTTTCGGCTCAGGCCGGCGAAAATCGGGCTCCTGGGGACGCGACTGGGCCGATTTTTCGGCGCCGGCGCAAAAGAAATGTCTGGGAAGGCCTTCCTGGGGCGCGGCTGGAGATGCCCTAAGGTTGTAGGCACAATAAAGGAAGTCGTGCTTAGAAGCAACCAAAAATTAGACATTTATATTCATCATGTGTGGTACTCCCTCCGTCCGGAAATACTTGTCCAAGGAATGGATATATCTAGATGTATTTTAGTTTTAGATACATCCATTTGTATCCATTTTTACGACAAGTATTTCTGGACGGAGAGAGTACATATTAGGGAACATAAAGCACATACTGATACATTTCTAATAAGATTAAACACAGTACATTCACTTCTGGTCTACAATATTCTGGTGGAGCTCCCTGCCTAATTGGTTCGAAGTGGTAAAGGGCCTTTGTAAATTGTTGTTGAGACATCATGTGAATTTTTTTATGACTACTTTAAATTAAGTGCAGGTATTCCAAGGCAGCTTGGGCAACATCGCCTTGCTGGTGCATTTCGATGATCTTTTTTAGTGCAGACTGAGCAACATCAAGCCAAATTAGACAGCAAAAATAGTACTGCCAACATGCACCTCCTCTTGAGTAAAATTGACTAAGCTGAATGCTATGTCCTACCGATGGCAGTGCTAACATAAGCAAATGCTTTGATGAAGCAAATATGGCATTTTAATAAGCTTGGTCAGTACTGCATGAAGGCTGACAACTAATATTTTACAATTGTTCCCTCCATTCAAACATAAACATTACTACCAATGACTGAAAATAAAATAGATGGCGGTGTCTCCTTTTCCCCATCCCCTCTCCACTGAGAGGTCAGCCACGATCATAGCTGATTCAAAGTGATGATATACATTTCCCATATGAACATGTTATGCGGAGAAGAAACTGCAGAAATTTCTCAAAAATGAAGGCGAATCCACATATGAATGTTACGCGGAGAAGAAACTGCAGAAATTTCTCAAAAATGAAGGCGAATCCACATATGCTCTGTATTTATGCAGTGGTTTAGTGGTATGACTCTGCTTGAGAATGTGCAAGCTGACGCAAACTATTATTTATGCATGCATCACGCCCAAATAGATCTCATTTTGCTAGCCTAACTAATCCATTCATGTTGCAAAAAGAAAAAAAAGGAAGAAAGAAAGTTCAAGAAGATGGATATGTTCACAGCTGGATATAACAGGTTCAGCTTAAAATAAATATATAAAATGGTAAAACCCAAGTAGATAAAATAATCCACTGTTCTGTCTGTTGACATTGGTAACTTGCCATAATATGGAATCACTTCACAGTGCCACTCACCTACATCAAGTATAGTTTATAGCAAGCATGCAAGTATTGGCAGTGTTAGTTACAGAAAAGGATTGGGAGCAACACTATGCACCTTCAGTTTGAGAGCTTGTTCAAAAACCGTCGAAGGGAAGCTCTATTTCAGTACGGCCTCTTGGCCACTGCTCTTGGCCGTAACGTGGTCACCTATGTATGTATTGTTGAGAGGCATGTCCAGCAACATTGCTATGTCATCTGAAATAGAATAATTTACAAAATTATGTAGCAAGGGAGATACCTAATTACCTTTTCCTGATAACACAATCTTAATCAAGGTCAAAGAAAGAGAGAACATCCAATTATTAATCTTGATTGCAATTCATGTCAATTCATGTCTAGATTTACTCCATTGACATTAGACTTTAGAAGTGCAATTGTTAACCAAAGACTGACATTATAGCTTTATCAAGTTACTCATGATGGACACATACAGAGTCAGGCTATAGCGATTAATCAGGCGTGTAACTGAACCGAATTATAGCAAAACGAATTCGCGCGGTGGATCTCGTAGCGAAATTGTTCTCCGGCCTCTCCTTCGTCATGTTGCTCAACGTCTCTGCCAACAAACACATAGGAGAAATACCGCAGCACGGGTAGATCAACACGCTGCCGGGGAGCCAGTACGCCAACGACACTGACCTATGCTACGTATCGGTGCTGCCATGCAGCAAGCCAGCGACCGGCTGCCAAGAGCTAGCATGTCTGGCCTCTTGGACGCTGCTCCTGGCCGTGGTGGTCACCACCGGGCTAGCATGTGCTGCGTCGATCTGGGCGGATGCAGGGTGGAAGGCACGGATACTGAGCCACCTGCAGGACAACACCGACAAGGCAACGCACGGATACTTGATTACTGAGCGTCCGAGGGGACGCAGCCTACGGCGCCGGTTCCGGCGAGTGACAAGAACAGCATGGCCACGGCGGCTGATCGCGGGCACGGCTGGGCGGCGTGCTTTCCCGCGCCCGAGATGGTTGCGTACAGGCGGGCGCTACATGACGCGACTCCGGCGTCATGGAAACGACCAAGAGCCCTGGAATGGCGAGGCGGCGCATGAGCATGGGCACATATATAGTACCTCTGGCTCTGGTCGCCTCACGAACGACGAGGCTTGCAGTGTCACAGTTCCCTCCGTCCGCACTCAGGATCCACCCATCATCGAAGTGGGGGGCCATGGGGGGCGGTCGCAGCCAGCATAAAGGGGCCATAGGAGTCAAGGGCCATGGTGCTGACGCTTTTTTGTTACCGAAGCATGAGGCGGAGGACGACACCCGACGGCCGTGCTGCAGGTCTTCGAAGCGTCCGCCGCGAAGATGACGCGCCACAACCTCTCGTCCGCACCGCCATGTCCCTGCACCCAGTCCTTCTGCTTCTACCGGCAGAAACCGAAGGGCCGGAGGTCATCAGGTTGTGTTCATGTGCTGCAAGCCTTCCGAAGATTGTCGACGCCGGTGGTGTCCGGCAACAACGGCCCGCTGGAACTCACATGCCCACACACCATTGTCGCGTTCATGACCGCCGCCATAGTCTACAATTCTGCATGCACCTCCCTCCAGGCACCTTCCTGTGGGCGGCGCTGCCGCCGACGGCACGGACGTCGCCGGGGTTGCCGACCATGATCTTCCGGAGATCGTCGACCACCGTGAAGACCATGTCGGAGGTAGCGGCGATGGAGGCCGCCGTGTCCGCTAGGCACACTCCAGCGGCGATCAGGGCCTCTGCCCTAGCCGGCGTGCGCACATATGCCATCACCGTGTACCCGACGGCCTCGCTAGCTGAGACTCCGCGACACCTCTGATCGGTGGAGCAGGGATTGAAAGGGCCAAACAAGACGGAAGGCGGGGTAGAGTGTTAGCAATTAAGCTTCAGGTTAGGTGACGTGCTGTGTTAGGAATTATTTAAGTCGGTTCAGTATACATACGAGGTTAGGTCGTATTAGGAAAGGTTTGTAAACCGGCGTTGTACCGGGTCGCGTCGTGTTGGACCTGTGCCGTGTTGGACGTGATTTGTATCCCTATATAATGCAATGAAAAGGACCATGAAAAGCAGCTCGTATTGCTGCACCAAATTATCTTCTTTCTTGTTCGTAAGTTTAGGGTTTGCTTAGCTTGAGATTGAGTTCTTCAGATCAGATTTTTGCCCTGCGATCCATCATAGAGGAGAGAGGGTCAAGGTGAAGACGGCTAACTCGAGGTCGATCGCAGCAGCCGCGAGCTTGAAGCGTAGACGGGTTGGATGGGCTACCGCCACTCCACGGCGGACCGAGGAATGGCGATGCTGGGAGTTAACGGCAGGGCAGATTTTATAGGTTCACTAGTAGACTGCCCGTGCGTTGCCACGGGCTCTTGAAATATTTTGCAAGAGTTACAGGTTAATTTTTTAAGGTCTCGCCCCGCCGTAGATCCAGACCCCCGCCATTGATTCCACCCCGTCTAGGCCGTTGCCTGCCACCACGCTGAACCATCGTGTTCGCCTCCGCTCCGCTCCGCTCCGGCCACCCTGACCCCGCACGCCTCCTCTCCGGCCGCCTACGCCCCGCGCCGCATGTCGCCGCCCCGCGCCGCATGTCGCCGCCCCGCGCCCCGCTCGGCCCCCGCCCGCTCCCCGAAGACGCCGAAGGGAAAGTATGGTTTCTTCGGCATGAGGGCGAACCCTTCCGGGAACTTCGGACTGGAGTTCTCCGACGCCGGGCAGCGTTGGTGGCTCAGCACGTATCCCACCGCCGATGAGGCCGCTCGTGCCTACGACGTGGCGGTGTGGCGTGCCGGACGGCCGAAGACAGGCCTAAACTTCCCGGAGGTCGAGTCCCAGGCGATGGCGGTGTGACTTGTGCTGCAGGGCATCCGGATGAAGGAGACCGGCGGTTGTTGTCGCTCCCGGCGAGAGTGACGAGGTGGCAATGGCTTGGTTTGCGCGATTTGCAATTTTCTGCAAAGCCATCTCTAATGAAATGCTATTTGCTACATTTTTAAATAGGAAAATTATTCCGATCAGCCAGCCATAACTCAACGGACCAATCTCTATTTGCTACATTTTTTAAATAGAAAAAAAATATTCCGATCAGCCAGCCATAACTCAACAGACCAATCCAAACCCATATTTTCTAAAGTAAAGAAATTATTTCCCTTGATAGATCAAGATGCCAAAGTGTCGTTTGCCCGACTGCTATGTTCCTACACACGCAGAGCAAATTATTTTTCAAATCAAGGAATTAAGAAAAGGAATAATATCACGATGTTCGTGGCACTTGCCAGGTCTGCCATGCTACCATGGCATCGTCTTTTTAGTCTCTACCCACATGCCGAGTTGAGAAATAATCTTCAGATATACCCACTGCTAATACACTCACGTATATAATGGCCCTTGGCTGATTGATTTGGCTGGCTGTTAACACAAGAACACAACACACAAAATCAGTCAATGGCCACACGTATGCATTGTTTACTTTATTCCAATTGTGATGCAATCGTGACACCTACTCGCCCGTCACGGTAATTTCCTACTCGCCGCTGGTGCCAACCGCTCGACCTCACCACCGCCGCTCACCACTCAGTCTCCACCGGCTGCCCATTGACTCTTGCACCACCCGCTCGCTTGCTCGGCCCAATGTTGTTGATTGGAATGTGGGACTAAAGGTAATCCATGGACAGGTTTTAGTTCTGCTTGGCATCAATCTTTGGTACTTGTTAATCCATCTAACGCTCAAAAAATCGACTCTCAGACAGAAAAGTGATCTAACTCTATTGATGAGCACAACAGTACATACCATCCCATCATGATGTTGCCATCGCTCACACTTGATGATTACATCTTGTTATTTCTAACATGTACACCATCGGGTGATTGCTTTATTAGAAATATATTTACACAATATGATCAGAGCAACATCAAGGAGTCGGATGCTGGTGCACAAATTCTCCTCAAATTCCACATGCAACCCTTGTAGAGAAGAACGACATATTTTTCTTAGGTGATTTTTGACCGAGCTCCTACAGAAAAATTCAAAGAAATCATGAGGAGCATGGAGCCAAGCAAACTAATCAGAGTAAATCATGAGAGGAGAAGCCTCTCAACCTACCACAGGGAATCGAGTCAACATTAATTCATGTAAGAATTAAACCGTAATGTAGATCAACAACCCAATAGTTGATAAAATAATCCTGACACAACCCATTAATACAATATATGGTCACAGGAAGTAGATTTAGATTGTGCAGATATCATGATCTACGAACCGTATCTATGAATATTGATTGCAAAGTCACAAACAGAACCTCCTCACATCACAAAATAAATGTTTCATCAACAGAAACTCTAGCGAATGCCAATTGGATTATATAAGTAAGATAAAGACATCAAAAAAAAGAAAAGATAATTCAAGAGTATATATTCTATTTTCTTACTTGACATCACAGAGAATGCAAGTCAAAGATATTGCGATACATCTTACCCTTCTATAAATTGACTGCAAGGCACAATCCCCAGCAAAATATACAGAATGAATTGCTCCTATGGTTCAAGTATTGCATAAATAGTTATATACAGACTATTCAACAGTGAGCATAAACATGGCATGTACTACCAAAATCCCTTTGCTATGGAGCTTAGTCTGCATGTCTATTCGTCTTTCTGTAAATCAGTTGTGGCCAAGATGTGCTGACAGCTCACCAGCCTCTCCCCGTTTACCAATAAAATCAAAGCAGCTCAAAGCAAAAAAAAAAGAACATAGATATATCTACCTGATGTAATTGCTTGTAACTCCAGAGTGTTGGTAGAGTCGAGAAGAGAACACCCAGCCAATGTTACAGCAGATCGATCTGCAGTCTTTGTTAGGGACGGCACCATCATTAGAGGTCCCAATTTTAAATCAATCTGCAAGAGATGGAGATGCGACTGGAAGCTTACGGATTTGATGCATCAGAACAGCCATGGCCCATGGGCAGAGGAGAAGTGCCGGCAGCTGGGGATCTGACGTGTCACAGACAGCATGGGTAGAGGAGAGGCGGCGGCAGATCAAGCCTTGGGCATGGCAGGCGGAAGCACACTCACCCCTACTGCACCCTTCTTACTTCCCCGTCCTTCTTCTCCTACCTCTCCTCCCTGGATCCTCCTCTGTCTCTCTTTTCTACAAGAAAAATCGAAGCCCCGCCATGACCTTGAGCTCCCCCTGCCAACCATAGAAATTAGATATTTTCTAATTGTTTGCATAACAAAAAACATACTGGCTCCAAGAGAATGAAAGACTAACCTATTGATGAGCAAAACAGTACATACCATCCCATCATGATGTTGCCATCTATCACACTTGATGATTACATCTTGTTATTTCTAACATGTACACCATCGGGCGATTGCTTTATTAGAAATATATTTACACAATATGATCAGAGCAACATCAAGGAGTCGGATGCTGGTGCACAGATTCTCCTCAAATTCCACAAGTTGTAATTGAAGAGAAAACTGAAAGAAAGCTATTAGTAATACCAATTTGACCAGACACACCACACCACTAATGACAAAATAAAAATTTAGAAGTTCCTAAAGAGACCTTATATATAAGAAGTGCAAGATACTGATGAAACTACCAAAGCCACCAGATCTTAGTACAGATTAGTTAAGTAGACACTACTATTTTGTAAGGATGAACTATATTATGGATTTGATTGGAACAAGAAAATATCCTATAATAGCATATTATACAAAAGCACATAAAACAATAAAGAGAAGTAAAAGTGGTAGCGATGAACTTATAATAATAATAATAATAATAATAATAATAATAATAATAATAATAATAATAATAATAATAATAAATGGATAGCACATGACTCTTTTTATACGACTCATCAGCAGAAGCAGTGAGCCACGATGGAGTTTTCTTGGGCTCAGGCTTTCTGCACACATGGGTGGGCGGCCAAGAATGTTGGGTTATAGTTTTACAGATAAAGAGAGGAGAAATCACTTTGGCCTATGAGCACATCATAAGAGAAGGCAACATCACACACACATAAGTACTTGTAACTGAATTTAAGGAGGGCACAATATGTTGACATAGGTGTGCCTACCAAAAAGAAATGTCTAAATGAAAAAAATCAATTGTTTAGTAATATAATACTACAATGATGGTGCAAACTAAAGTCTAAATCATCAATGGCAAATCCACGGCACACAAAAATTCTTCTCCATAATTGATTTGCTCTCTTCGTCCAAATGCCCAAACTCATAACATAGCAGAATAGCCTGAATGGAATAAACCATATCTGAACCATCATATGCAATACATGAACCATGTATTGAACTTAATTGATGTTTTACTACTGAACATAGCAGATTAGTCTCTATGTGCATGTATTACTAATTTACAGCTGAGCAGCCACTCTAATGTAATGAACTTAAGAACTGTTTGTTCCTCTTAAGCAACCCTGCAGTTTTCATGAAAACTTTGGCTGTAGTGGTCCTAAAATCACAGATACATGTACCTCTACATCCACTTGGAGCTTCTTTGCAGCTTCCTCTCTATGTTGCCGGACCAATCTGTAGATAAAAAGAATAAGGTAAATAATTGCTGTTTTGTTTGCCAATAATCAAACAATTATGATATAGTAAGAAAAAAGTTAGTGGAGGTATAGGAAGGACAAGTAGTTCTACTACACACAGATGATTAGGGGTCAGAGGGAATTCAAGATGAACCAAGACAAACTTCAAAATTCAGTCCTACAGTTGAACATCAAATTCAAAGCAAACGGGGAAGAATCAATGGGTTAGGGGTAAGGATGCAAGTGTGTGTGTTTGCGTGTGTGTGGGTGGGGGGAGGGGGAGGGGGAGCCCACTAAGCCGCTGCGCCGTCCCGTGAAGAAAACCCACAAAATGGCGTCGGGCCAACCACATCATGTCAAGCGGTCTCAAATAGTCCGGCCGCTTTGTCCAGCAGACGTCGCACCGTCTCACGTATCCTGCGAAAGGGAGAAAACCCTCCTGAGAATTTCTGTCCTTCTCGACGCGATAGAGGTGCACGACTGTATTGTATAACAGGCTCATCCCACACAACGTGCGCTCCTCAATTTGTGCCCCAGCGACAACATCAGGCATGCCATGGAGCTCATGATGACCCAGTTGTACAGTTAAACATCAAATTCAAAGCAAACAGGGAAGAATCAATGGGTCAGGGGTAAGGATGCAAGTGTGTGTGTTTGCGTGTGTGTGGGTGGGGGAGGGGGGGACAGCCCACTAAGCCGCTGCGCCGTCCCATGAAGAAAACCCGCAAAACGGCGCCGGGCCAACCACATCATGTCAAGCGGTCTCAAATAGTCCGACCGCTTTGTCCAGCAGACGTCGCACCGTCTCGCGTATCCTGCGAAAGGGAGAAAACTCTCCTGAGAATTCCTGTCCTTCTCGACGCGATAGAGGTGCACGACTGTATTGTATAACAGGCTCATCCCACACAGCGTGCGCTCCTCAATTTGTGCCCCAGCAACAACACCAGGCATGCCACGGAGCTGATGATGACCCAGTTGGTCCGGCTGTGCGCATCAGCTGAGGGCGGGTGGTTGTGGTGGCGCACCCGGTGGCAAAGAGTGTGATGCGGCAATGAGTGTGCAGCGTGTCCACGGCGGGCGGAGAGGCGGCGCTGCTGGAGTAGGTGCTGGAGATTGTTCATGGGCGTGCAATAGGGAACCTGATCGGGACCTGAATAATATGGCAAAGGATACACTCTCGCCGGTGTGTGTGGTGCAAGTCAGCTTGTACCAATGCCTACCTGCTCTGTATTTAGCCATTCGTCACAGTTTCATAGCGCATCTTGTGTAGGTTAGCTATACTCCGTAGGACGACGAACACCCGCGTTAGCCAGTGCGGGCTGGTCGCTGCTCGCTCCACTTGCATCCAGAGTCAGGGGTAGGGATTGAAGGGAGAAACAGTTGGGAGAAAGCCACCGCCACTGGCACCATCGGGAGGACGCGCAATTTCCGGATGCGCACCACCATCAGGAAAAACGGGCCTCTACTCAGACCGGAGAGGGCAGGACCGCCGCGTGCAACTACTGGGAGGATGAACGAATCAATGTGGCAGCCATCGGTGACCGGCTCGTGGGGCGAACAAAGGACGGCATATCTACGTTGTGTGGGCTGCTACCACTCGTTGGCGGCGGAGAAGATCTACAGGGGCGAGGGGAGCGGGCCATCAAGTGGGGGCGAATCGAGATCTGAAGGGAGGGGTACTCACTGACATGGCCAGTGTCGCGAGATCGCCAAGACGGGGGCTGCCGAGTTCGATTGGCCGGAGTCTCGGGCTTGGGCTTTGGCGATGCCTTGGCGCGCCTCGGACGGACCCAACTCATTCGAGACCGGTGCCCGGACCCGTCTGGTTGGTGCTTGCGCACGACGACCCTGACAGGATGATGACCAGAAACCGCCGCCACCACCACCATTCGTCGTGCGTATGACTGCCTGCTGCTGCCGCCGCCGCCACCGCTCCGACCTTGCAGGGCATGGAAACCCTTACGGGCAGTGCCTGCGCGGACGAAAATAAACCAACGAGAGAGACGGTGGTGGGATATGACGCGAAAAAAAACCGACCAAAATAAACCGGACGAAAATAAACTAGACGAAAATAAACCTGAAAGCGAGACTACCAACTGCTTCATTAAAGTAGATATATGACGGTGAAGCGGTGGTTCAGCCGTGCACGATATTTGCCTTCGAGACAGACGTGGGTAGATGGGGAGAAAAGTGCTAAAAAATTTACAGCATCATACAACGTGGCAGCGCCAGGTATAACCAACAACACATGGAAGGGAAAAAAGCTGCACCTGCCCACACTAATCCGCGATGGCCGAGACAATTCTGGACATGCAAATGCAACCAACAAGCAGGCGCTGCATACACAAACTGCCAAAAATGCTAGTCAGCAAGATCCATTTGATCTATGTAGTCAAATCAGATACATGCACTCAAGCACAAACTCACAATACAACAAAAAGAATGTCTCAATCCCATGTAAAATCATTGGGCACACCCAAGATCCTACCCAGCCAGATCCCTCACTAAATAAGGTGTCGCCTCCCCACTGGCCCGATTTTTACTGGTAGGAAAAAGTCAAGAAAACAAGGAAAAGGAAACCTGGCCAGGTTTAGTATATGTACTAGCTTATCACCGCGCGGCGGCACACCGCGCCCGTCGTTACCGTACGGTTATATGGATTATGTTTCTTCTTTGTAATAAGTGTTGTTATTTTAGGATGCCAGATGATCGCATGAAAACTATGGATGTAGGGAAAAAAATGGGAGGATGACACATCTCTAGTAGGGATAATTTATTTTGCCGAACGTGGCGCGGGTCATTGCCAGATTAGATCGCCTGGTGTAGCCTCCCATTGGATTAGCTCCTATGATGAAGTAGTTAAGAGAAACAAATAGTCGGAATTATATATACATCGTATGTAGTTAATATTTTTTTCTTCTTTCATGCATTTTTTTTTGCATAAGCAAAGTATTTTTATTTAACATGCGCCTAAAACAAAAACAAAAACAAAAACAAACTAATGTGACCAAGTACATTGAGCCCATGAAAGGGAACGCCCGTCGCCAAGTTGGCGACGTGTATGGATCATGCAAGGAGGGAAGAGTATGGATCATCGACCATAGCTTAGTCACGGGCGCGCATCACTGGTGTGACCACGTGCATAGTCTGTGCAGGAAGGACGTGCGTGGTCAAGGTGACCACGTACATGGATCATGCGATGAACGACCCATGCACGCAGCTACGCGGAACTAAAGTAATGGAAAAGGCTCCTTCACGTGTAAAGTAACATATTATTAGGCAGGATAAAATATCACAACATGACTAAGATAGTTTATCATGCAGATTTTATTCTCATCTAAATGAGTGTCAGTCACACCCTTTATCATATGGTCCTTCAAATTCAGTGGTGCTCATCATGAACTGCAGAGTGACCAGGATGCTTGTTCAAAATACCTTTTGAAATCAATTAAAATACTATAAATTAAAATGTGAGTAGGATCACTTAGCCATGCTTCATAATTGGAAAAACGGGCGCCATGAAAGTACATGCCACTCAACCAAAGAAAGATAATGGAAAGTTGGCCGAAATGAGCACTAAAGGTATGCCATACACCCCGGGGGGATTGTAGTTCAATTGGTCAGAGCACCGCCCTGTCAAGGCGGAAGCTGCGGGTTCGAGCCCCGTCAGTCCCGAACTAGGGTTCAATGAATGAAGAAATTGATATTTCCTTTTTCCATGAAAAAAAGGGGCAGGGAGCAAGATCAAATACCCACAGGGCACCCTTACTTCACTTTTTTATTTTGCATCTCTCATTAAAGAGGGAGGGAAGGCATATAGGAATTCTTTTTCACTACTCGTTGTTGAGACAATTGAAAATTGTGTTTACTTGTTCTGGAATCCTTTATCTTTGATTTGTGAAATCCTTGGGTTTAGACATTACTTCGGGAATTCCTATTTTTTTTCTTTCAAAAGAGTAGCAACATACTATAAATTAAATCAATTAACCATGCATTGCTGAAATAACCATTCCCCAAAGTTTTTCACTCTAATATTTTTCATTCTTCTCCGTTGTTCGTATGCATCCATCACCAACTATCCAAAATAATGTATCACCACACACACAAAAGAACACCTAATGCTGATGCTACTACTACCGCCTCCTACTTCTAACTAAGATCTACCTAGCGCTAACGATCAATTAAATATAGTGATCCATGGAAACCAGGGGAGACAGTGGATGCTTGGTCGCAGAGAAGAGAGCAATATGCATCTCAATACGTCCACTCCTGCGGGAGATTGACCTTGCAGGCCACGGCGAGTGGCCTGGAATGCGCAGCGGTGGTATTGACATAGTGCTCGCATTCCTGGCTTGCCTGCATCGCGTTGCTCCGTTGGACCAGTGCGTCTGTGAGACAAAAGGAATTCGAAATATGGCTATTCATAACCACAAAGAAAGGTATCATTGACATTGCTAGTGTGTAATGAGAAGGAATTAATTACCATAATCAAGAAGGAAGGCCCCGGGATAGCAAGGACTGAAGGACGGGCACCGAGGTCCTCGACATTGAGATTTAGAGCCTGCACGACGGAATCATGGAGGAGCCTGAGGTCAAGCAGAACCACGGATTTTAACTAAAATTACTTTCGAGGGCAGGCAAAAGAAATGGGGGCCGACAAGGGGACGCACTGGTTTCTTCTTGGGCCAGCTCGGCGCACAGGGTAAACACGTCGGTGCCGGTGCACTCGCGCTGGGCTCCAGGAAGGGTGATGAACACGACGCGCTTCCCGGCCGCAGATGGAGCATGGTGCGACGACTTCTGCAGTGGCGGCCAGGCCGAGGGGTTCAGCCTGAGCGGTGGCCCGACATCGGTGGAGCCATGGCCCTGCACGCGCGTGATCCTCCTCCCACACTTCCACGTTGCGGCAGCGTTCTCGGCCTCGTCCACCTCGTGCTCCCTCGCTCACCGCGTGGGATCATGGTGTAGGCCACCGCCAGCATCACCGCCTGCGCAAAGAACATGGCAAGCAGCATCGCCCTTTCCAAGAGCACCATAGCGATCTAATCCCTCTTGTCCCTCACCCACGTGAAAGAGTGCGAGGCTGCGGCCACGACCGAGGAGCATGGCGTAAGCGGCAAGTGTGTGGTGGCCGCGACGGCCACATGACAACAGAGGCAGCGGCGGGCGATGTGGGTGTAAAGGGACGCCAGCCGGAGAGAGGCCAGAGGCGCAGCTTGTTGATGATGTTCATGATGCCGCTAAGCTCGCGCCCATTCAGCCTGCCGACAGAATGGCGTCCCGCCGTCCCGTGTTGTTCAACCGTACTCATGATGGACGCCGCGAGCCGGCTCTCTCGTCGACCTCCTGCCCACCCAGATCATCGGCGCATCGCCATCGCATGCCACCGGAGCCCTACGCCCGACGTCATAGGGAGTTGTCACCTCTGTTGATCTGGCATTAAAGCTACGAAGTTGGCGAGCATGGAGAGAAGCGCGCCATGGTCGTGCCTCCGATGGGGTAGACGTAATCCACCAGCAGACACCAGACCTCCTTCATATGTCCACTGCCGCACATGTTGGCTGCCGTCAAGACCGGCGTCGGTGCCGATAGCCGTACAGACACGTCGTGCTGACATCGCACATCCTCGTCCACGTCGCCGTGCTTCTGCAGTCTGCATGCACTCTGGCCGTCGCATCCCACGTAACGCCAGCAACGGTACACACCAGCCAAGCTGCGTTACGACGCCAACAACCCTAGAAAGGAGGTGGCGATGGACGCGACGGCGCAAGATAGAAGAGAAATTGGTAGACAGAAGATGGGGGACAGTGCCCGAGGAGCGGGTGGGAGCCTGACGGCGAGGAGTGTCGGCCTACGGCCAGGCGTGGGCGACGGCGAGGAGATGTAGACGCTACTGGGATTGGAGTGAAGCATGCAGAGACACCAGGTGAGCTCGAGCGACGACCAACCACAACACCATTATGGCTGGAGGAAGAACCAACCATGCAATCAATGCAAACGAAGAGGAAGAAACAAAGCTTACAGAACAACTGAGATACAACAAGAAGAAGGTCCTATTTATAACCCACGACAAGATGGGAAAAAGGAAACCAAAACAAACACGAAAGGTATAACAGTGGCGTGTCTAGATTAATCGATGAGCGGCAGCCGTTTAGAAACAGTGGGACGTCTAGATCAAACAATCATCTGAACCAAAATCGCTGAAGACACCCCAAGTGCACACGAGAAAATGCGAATCAGTTAACAAAATTTTCACGGAAGGCCTACAATCACCACATAAATGTACACCGCAACATCCCAATTTAATCCACGTGTCTGCACTCGATAGGCTCTCACGTCGCTATCAAACAAGTGGTGAAACCTGAGAAGGTAAACTTCCCTAGATATAGAGGCTTGGGTATTTCCTGGTTGTTGCAGTGATTTTGAGTATGCATTTGCAACTCTGACTTTTATTTGATGATGCATATGTGGGCATAAATTATCTATTTTTCTAAACACAACACACACGCATATACTCACGCTTACACTCAACCCTATAAACACATGCACGCACATACTACGCGTATGATCCATCTACTCATCGATCACTGATATGTGCACATCAATGTAGACATGTCTCCCTTATTAAGGCCCCTCTTATTTTTTGTACTACTACCTCCCTCCCGATTTGTTAGGGCTCGTCATATTTTTATCAAACTTTGACCATTTATTTGAGTAGCAAAATGTAAAATATATGCTGCAAAAAGTATATTATTGAATTTGTATTCAAAAAAAGTTTCCAACAATATAATAATCTGAAAAAAATGTTTTGTATTTGGAAAAAATGGTTAACATATATAAATAAAGTTCCAGATGTGCACATAAAAGGTACGATCTATATGGAAATAATGTAGACATTTGTTTAAAAAATAAACATTAAAATGTATATTTAAAAAAATGCTAATCATGTATTTAAAAAATACGAAACATGTATTAAAACTGTACGGTGTTTATGAAAAAAAATGTCAACATTCGTTGAAGAGAAAAGGAATAAATCAACATATATTTGAAAAGGTGTTCAAAACATGTATTTGAGAAGAAAAAGTAGTACATCGTTACTTGAAAAATGTTCGACGTGTATGAGAAAAATGTTCCACGTACACACTAAAAATCATGTCGACCACCATGGACTACATCGCACAATACGCGCGCGCATCGGTTTCCTAGCCCAACTCGGTCGACCACATCGCATGTATAGGTGATATTTTTATGAATGTTTTGCTATCTTATTTGCATTCTTCTGAGTTCATATGAATTTGTTATGAATTTTTAAAGTTTTGATGAAACAACTGTGGCCAGCTGGAAGGGCATTCTCATGACCTAAAATACTTTTTAGGGGCAAATTTGAGCACATCAAAAAGTTAACGGTAATTCTGAGAGTGGACGCAAATTAGTGGCATAAATATAAATGTCCCATGAAATTTTGTTTTGAGCCAAACATTTGCATAACGTTACTTGCACTAACCGATCAAAGATAGTATGAATTTTTTACAACTATAAGGCACGGCGCAGGCCGTCTGATTGGACCGGACAAACGAGAACCATGCGGGAATGCTGTCGGGCCTTCAGTCGCAGAACGGACCAATTTCACCTTCGGGCTGCGGCCCAGATTGACTCTATATCTATGGTCGCAGAAAAATGGTTTTTGTTTTGGATGAATTTATCTGCTGGGCAGTAAGTTAATATGCCACCAATAGGTTTTGGGGCAAGTTATGAAAATGTTTTTCAGTGTATTTCTTCTATATTATGAAATTGTAAATTATTTATGTACTGTTGAAATGAGAAATATGGGCCAAATTTTTGTTGAAAATTACTTTAAAGATGAGATAATTTAATGTTTTTCCGTGGGTTATGATGGACCTAAGTATGGTACCAGTCATTTTATTTATCTTCAGTGCTTTTTAAGTTGTTTCTGTAATTTTTATATATTTATGCACTGAAAATAAATTTGGTTGTCTGATATTATGCTGAAATAATGTTTGAATTTCCTGAATACAATTGAACCAATTGGAAATTGTATTTAAAAAATTCATGTAGCATTAATGTTAAATGTCATTTCATGGCACATTTTTAATGAAGATCACCTTTTAGCATCATTTTAATGCCAAAATTCATCTTGTAAAATAATACATTATTCACCATTATTACTCACTCACTAAATTTTCCAAAAGTTATTATTTGGAAAAAAAAATTAGTGTGGTGTTTATGTTGATGCCATACTTGTGGAGTTGTGGTCTTTTTTTAATGATGTGATCATTATCAACGAGCACATGCCACCTTAAGAAAATCTTGATTTCCGCGTGGTTTGGTTTTCCACACCACACTATTCAGCACAACAATGTTTGGCCAACATGCCTAATGGGCAAAAATAATGTTTTATGATTGCGCATTTTATCTTATTTAATGCACTATAGAGTAAGTATAATGTCCTAAAGTGGTGTTGACAAAATTATGGTTTATTCTCTAAACTAGCTCGCTCCAGAATAAGTATAATAGAGCATGACTCGCTCTATTACTCAAATAAACTAACTACAGTTGGTAATTTCTTTCTTGAGTGATTAGAGATAAGTTTATGAGGCGAATTTTTTTCCCTGGTTAAAATGTCATCGAAAAGAGAACTGACCTCGACACAAGAAGCTGGTCTATAAAAGTTACCGTCTCAAATGTAAGCAGTCCAACACTGAACAAACACTTAATGAAGAGACCCCATGAGAAAAACGGTGCGGCAAGGCGGGCAACTGCTTCTAGTAAGCACACTATCCTTCAAGGCAAATGTGCGAAATTTTAACCGAACTGTAGTCAATCTTTTGAACATGGAACACAAACGACGAAATCCACATGGCTTTTACAACCCCTGCGACCTTTCTGTGTTCCATCCAAACTCAAACATGTAAGAGAAAAACAAGAAGCAATCAAAAGATGCGCAATTTCTTACCAAAAGTTGTTATACAACTATTGCAGCAGATAAAAAATCTCTTAATTTTATTAAACAAAAGTCAGCTGATGTACAAAGCATGCAAACAATGTAATCTGCAGAAACTAGTATTCTTGTAGTGTTATATGGGATCAAACCTGAATTTTGTTCACATTTTATTCACAGGATTTGCGACATGTGCTAAACCAAATATACTCCAGGCGCGCAGCAAAATGCAGCAAGTCGCCTGCATTTTCATTTTCTTAGTAAACATAGGTGCATTAGCATCGCCATATTCAGAATTATACTGTAGGTGCCAATGAAAATGACTGAAACTTATAGGCAGAGTGTCCGGGCGCGGTGCATCAGCATCGCCACGTTCAGAATTCAACCTTTGGCAACAAATTCATTTCCTGCTGATGGACTGAAACTTTCAGCGGAGTAACGAAACTCAAGTGCTCAACTCACTGCAAGAACCACCACATTTGTGTCCCTGTCAACACTAGATTCTTCATCTAAGAGAAATGCAGGTAGCAACGGTTAAATAGTGCCCATTGTCAACACACTACAGATTAATGTCGCCATACCACTGATCAAACAGTTTCTGAATATTAGAACCGTGATGCTAACGCAAATAGGTTTCTTATATACTGCCCGAAGAACAAACCAAAGTTTAGCTAGCAGAAACACATTAAATGTTGGGTTTTCCTGAACCCATATCTCAACGGAAGGAACTGGGTTCTAATGTCATCGTATCCGAGGCGGTGACGCTTTTGAAGGCGACTTCTAGCTAGGGGCCCTGTTTCTGGCATCTCTCTACTCTGCATCGACATCCGCATACCGCAGCGTCGCGTGGGCTGAATTAGCAAAAAAATAGTTAAGCAGTTAGGCATGAGGTTTCAAAGGTACTGCAACAAGTTTAAATAAGAAGATCAAAAGGAAAGCTGAAGTACAAAACCTCAAAACAATGTAATGTGTTGTGGAACAGAACCTGAATTTTGCCCAGGCGTTACGGTTACAGTAGGCTAAAAAACAGAAATGATCTTCTCTATGAAGCTGAACTAGGCAGACCGAACTGATTTGGGTTTTCAACTTCAGAAAGTTTTCCACTAGCGGCCTATGGTATTAAATTGGAGAACTGAATCATCTGAATCAAAGCACAATAGTTGCCATATCAAGGTTCAGTGTGGCATCAGACAACCTTCAGTTGACTTATGAAATGATTTTCACCCCAACAGACAACTGGCTTCAGACAACCTTCAGACAAGCATAATGTGGTGCCTGTTGAGCACCTACTGACTTGATTCAGCAACTTTTACTGATGTCTAGTATAATCCTACAGCAGTAGATTCCTAACTGAAACAGCAGCAAAGGTTTTTCAGACTGTTTTCCAAGCACGGGCAGATGAGCGCTCAACTTAAATGAAACCCCCAAAAAAAACATCCGGACAAGATCAAGACTAGTGCAAATAAGAGTTTCTTGCCAAAGGAGAAGAGCGGGAAGGGGCTCTCACTGGGTGTCTCGGTGATGGCGATGGCGACGTGGAGGCTCTGGCGGCTGTTGGGCAGGTCGACGACGAGCGGGAAAAGCCGGGCATCACGTGTGGGGAGGCACATGACGATGTCGTCGGCGCCCAAGTTTGCAAGGAGGCCCACGCCCAGGCCCAGCCGCCCGGCCAGCTCCTCCCTCAGGCGGAACACGGATCTCCCCCTGAACACGATCGTGCCGCTGGCGAGGAGGTCCCCGTGGAAGCTCCTCCACGCGTACGTGATCACCCACGACGGCACCATGGCGGCGGTGAAGGGAAGCTGCAATACGAATTTGAGATCAGGAAGCCAAAGAAGACGCAAATTCGGCAAGAACAGAGCCAAGAATTTGCGATCTCTGCGGCTGAAATTAAGTCGGGGAGAATCAATCAAGAAGCGGGCATGGTGATGGCGGGCTCACTCACCCCGGTCGAAGGTGGAAGGGGAGGCATGGCCTCCCTGGCGGGGACGTGCTCCACGGCCCAGTGCATCATCGTGCTGACTCGGTGGATGTCGCTGATGTAGTCGACGCTGGCGCCGTCGTTCCAGGGGAGGTACCTCCCGTTGGCGCGGAGGAAGCGACCGTTGAAGTGCTGGAGCAGGACCTCGTCCCCGGAGTCCGACAGGACGGCCAGCCAAACGAGCGCGGTCTCATCCGTGTGGTTGTAGTTCCGCTGCTCGACGCGGAGCCCGCGGTGGCCGAGCGGCACCGGCGCGGTCGTGGAGGCGAGGTAGCGGCCGTAGGCGGCGCTGTGGAGGTGCAGGTAATGCGCGTCGTCACCCTCGACCAGATGGACCGCCCAGGCCACGTTCATCGAATCCCGGCGGTGGTGGAGGGAGACGCAGTGGCCGTCCTCGTCGGCGTGCAGGTACGCCGCGCACGGGGTTGCGCAGCCGCACGTGGTGGCCGTGATGGAACTGATCCATCGGTCGCAGGCCGGTGCCGCTGGGGAGCAGAGGCGCGCGGTGGAGAGGGAAACCGAGCAGGGATGGCGAGGTGGGGATGGTGACGGTGGGTTCTTGGTTTCTTGGCGCTCCGGCGAGTCGGCGACGGGGAGGATGAGAAGCGAAAGTTGTTGGTTGGTTGAGACGGTTACGTTCGGGCGCCAAGGCGGAGTATTTCAAGAAGCGGTCAGCAGGTGGGTTTGCGGGCTTTTGGGCCTAGGAATTCCATCCAGCGGCCCGCATGCCAAGATCAACTTCCAACAAGAGTGTCGCCCATCATGAATCGATGGCCACGCGGCTCTGTCTCGAACACCCCTAATAAAACAAAAAAGGCTCTGTCTCGAACAGAAAAAACCCTGTGTTTTTTCTACAGATGAAATTTTTTTAGATTCTTTTTGAAAAAATCATCGAGTTGAAAAAGATCACGAATTTTAAGAAAAAAAGTTCATGAAATTTAGAAAGTTCACCAATTTCGCCTCCAGGCTACGGCCTGGTTTGACTCTATATCTATGGTAGTAGAAAATGGTTTTCCTTTTGGGTGAATTTATTTGTTGGGCCAGTTAAGTTAATATATAACACTGATAGGTTTTGGGCTGAGTTATGAAAATGTTTTTTAGTGTATTTTATGTTATATTATGAAAATGTAAATTATTTATGCACTATTCAAATGAGAAATATGAGCCCAAATTTATGTTGAAAGTTACTTTAATGATGAGAGAATTTTGTAATGTTTTTCCGTGGGTTATAATGGGCCTAATTATGGTATCAGTCATTTTATTTATCTTTAGTGCTTTCTAAATTGTTTCAGTTTTTTCTGTGTTTATGCATTGAAAATAAATCTAGTTGTCTGATAGTATTATGCTAAAATCATGTTTGTATTTTTGAGTACGGTCGAACCAATTGGAAAATGTATTAAAAATTCAAGTGGCATTAATGTTAAATGTCAATTCATGGCAATTTTTTAATGATGATCACCTTTTAGCATCATTTTAATGTCAAAATTCATCTTGTAAAATGATATATATTCACCATTATTACTCACTCACTAAATTTTCCAAAAAAATATTATTTGGAAAATTTAGTTTAGTGTGGTGTTTATGTTGATGCCATCCTTGAGGTATTTTTCTAATGATGTGATCATTATCAACGAGCACATGTCACCTTAAGGAAATGTTGATTTTCCTTTGGTTTGGTTTTCCACACCGCAACAGGGATGGCAATGGGTACCCATTACTCGGATACCCTGCGGGTAAAAACCCCATTAGGATAAAGGTATGGGACATAAATTTACCCATGGGTACTTAAATGGGAAAATATGATACCCATCGGGTAGAGAGGGTACGAGTATGGGATCATATAACCAATACCCGTGTACCCATTTAAAATGTTGACAAGTGGGTTTTCTTTAATATCCTAACATATTAACCCCCCCCCCCCCCCCCCTAAACGTGCTAGGTAAAAACCTCTAATGTGCAGTCAAATTATCTCCATCTTTTTATGATTTTGTGAACTTGAAGTGTATGACCATGTGTTATTATTTATGATTATGTGTTGTTTAACATTTTTATGTGGTTCTTTATAGGCACGTATTTTTTTGTTTATGAGAATGTGTTGTTGTACATTGTTGTTTAAAATGTATTGCTATTATTAATTTATGGTTACATGTTGATTTCTACAACTATTTTCTGTTAAATTTGATGTGTTGTAAATGTGGGAATTTTTACCCACGGGTACCTATATACCCTGTCGGGTGATGTGTATGGGAATTTTTTTTACCCTTGACAAGTATGGGTACGGGTGATAGTAAGTTTAGGGTGGACGGGTAAGGTTATGGGGTGGCTCCACCCGTACCCATACCTTGCGGGTGCCATCCCCTATGCACCATGCGGCACAATATGTTTGGCCGACATGCCTAAGGGGCAAAATTAATGTTTTCTGATGGTGCATTTTATCTTATTGAATTTACTGTAGAACTAGAATGGCGTTGACCAAATTATGGTCGATTCTCTAAACTAGCTTGCTCCAGAATAAGTATAATAGAGCATGACTCGCTTCTATTACTGAATACTCTCTTCGTCCTAAAATAAGTGTCTCAACTTGATTATAACTTTGTACTAAAGTTAGTATAAAGTTTAGACACTTATTTTGGGATGGAGGGAGTATAAACTAGCTACAGTTGGTAAATTCTTTGTCGAGTGATTAGAGATAAGTTTACGAGCCAAAATATTCTTTTCCTTGGTTAAAATGTCATCACAAAGGGAGCTGACATCAACACAAGAAGCCGGTCCATAAAATTTACAGTCTTGAATGTAAGCAGTCCAATACTGAACAAACACTTGTTCCAAAAACGGCGTGGCAAGGCGCGCAACCGCTTCTAGTAAGTACACTATCCTTCAACTGTCCAAATTCAACCAAACTGTAGCCAATCTGTTGAAAATGGAACACAAAATTTGACGACGAAATCCACGCGACTTTTACAACCCCTGCGACCTTTCTGTGTTCCATCCAAACTCAAACATGTGAGAGAAAAACAAGAAGCAAGCAAAAGATGCTCCGCAATTGCTTACCGGAAGTTGTTATACAACTATTGCAGCAGATAAAGAATTTCTTAATTTTATTAAACAAAAGTCAGCTGATGTACAAAGCATGCGAACAATGTAATCTGCAGAAACTAGCATTCTTATAGTGCTATGGGATAAAACCTAAATTTTGTTCACATGTTATTCAGAAGATTTACAACATGCTAAACCAAATATACAATGCAAGGAACACCAGGTGCGCAGCAAAAGGCAGCAAGCACCGGCATTTTCAATTTTTCCTTTCAGTTGAGTAAATATAGGTGCATTAGCATATGACTGAAACTTGAGGCAGAGTGTCCGGGCGCATCAGCATCGCCATCTTCAGAATTCGATCTTTGACAAAACACAAAATTCATTTTCTGCTGATGGACTGAAACTTTCAGCAGCATAACGGAACTCAAGTGCTCAAGTAACTGTAGGAACCACCACATTTGTGTCTCTGTCAACACCACATGCTTCATCTAAGAGAAATGCAGGTAGCAACGTTAAACTAGTGGCTATTGTCAACACATTACAGACTAATGTCGCCGCATCATTGTTCAAACAGTTTCTGAATATTAGAACCGTGATGCCAATGAAGGAAATATGCCCTAGAGGCAATAATAAAGTTATTATTTATTTCCTTATAATCATGATAAATGTTTATTATTCATGCTAGAATTGTATTAACCGGAAACATAATACATGCGTGAATACATAGACAAACAAAGTGTCACTAGTATGCCTCTGCTTGACTAGCTCGTTAATCAAAGATGGTTATGTTTCCTGACCATGAACAATGAGTTGTTATTTGATTAACGAGGTCACATCATTAGTTGAATGATCTGATTGACATGACCCATTCCATTAGCTTAGCACCCGATCGTTTAGTATGTTGCTATTGCTTTCTTCATGACTTATACATGTTCCTATGACTATGAGATTATGCAACTCCCGTTTGCCGGAGGAACACTTTGGGTGCTACCAAACGTCACAACGTAACTGGGTGATTATAAAGGAGCATTACAGGTGTCTCCAAAGGTAGATGTTGGGTTGGCGTATTTCGAGATTAGGATTTGTCACTCCGATTGTCGGAGAGGTATCTCTGGGCCCTCTCGGTAATACACATCACATAAGCCTTGCAAGCATTACAACTAATATGTTAGTTTTGAGATGATGCATTACGGAACAAGTAAAGAGACTTGCCGGTAACGAGATTGAACTAGGTATTGGATACCGACGATCGAATCTCGGGCAAGTAACATACCGATGACAAAGGGAACAACGTATGTTGTTATGCGGTCTGACCGATAAAGATCTTCGTAGAATATGTAGGAGCCAATATGGGCATCCAGGTCCCGCTATTGGTTATTGACCGGAGACATGTCTCGGTCATGTCTACATTGTTCTCGAACCCGTAGGGTCCGCATGCTTAAGGTTACGATGACAGTTATATTATGAGTTTATGCATTTTGATGTACCGAAGGTTGTTCGGAGTCCCGGATGTGATCACGGACATGATGAGGAGTCTCGAAATGGTCGAGACGTAAAGATTGATATATTGGAAGCCTATGTTTGGATATCGGAAGTGTTCCGGGTGAAATCGGGATTTTACCGGAATACCGGGAGGGTTACCGGAACCCCCCGGAAGCTATATGGGCCATAGTGGGCCTTAGTGGAAAAGAGAAAGGGCTGCCCTAGATGGGCTGTGCGCCTCCCCCTTCCCCTAGTCCTATTAGGACTAGGAGAGGTGGCCGCCCCCCTCTTCCTCTTTTCCCCCTCCGCGAATCCTATTCCGACTAGGATTGGGGGGGGGGGATCCTACTCCCAGAGGGAGTAGGACTCTCCTGCGCCCTCCTCCTTGGCCGGCCAGCCCTCCCCCTTGGATCCTTTATATACGGGGGCAGGGGGCACCTCTAGACACAAGTTGATCCACGTGATCTATTCCTTAGCCGTGTGCGGTGCCCCCTGCCACCATATTCCTCGATAATACTGTAGCGGAGTTTAGGCGAAGCCATGCTGCTGTAGTTCATCAAGATCATCACCACGCCGTTGTGCTGACGGAACTCTTCCCCGACACTTTGCTGGATCGGAGTCCGAGGATCGTCATCGAGCTGAACGTGTGCTCGAACTCGGAGGTGCCGTAGTTTCGGTGCTTGATCGGTTGGATCGTGAAGACGTATGACTACTTCCTCTACGTCGTGTCAGTGCTTCCGCAGTCGGTCTGTGTTGGGTACGTAGACAACACTCTCCCCTCTCGTTGCTATGCATCACATGATCTTGCGTGTGCGTAGGAATTTTTTTGAAATTACTACGAAACCTAACAGTGGCATCCGAGCCTAGGTTATTTATGTTGATGTTATATGCACGAGTAGAACACAAGTGAGTTGTGGACGATACAAGTCATACTGCCTACCAGCATGTCATACTTTGGTTCAGCGGTATTGTTGGACGAGACGACCCGGACCAACCTTACGCGTACGCTTACGCGAGACCGGTTCCCTCGACGTGCTTTGCACATAGATGCTTGCGGGCGACTGTCTCTCCAACTTTAGTTGAACCGAGTGTGGCTACGCCCGGTCCTTGCGAAGGTTAAAACGGAGTCTATTTGACAAACTATCGTTGTGGTTTTGATGCGTAGGTGAGATTGGTTCTTACTTAAGCCCGTAGCAGCCACGTAAAACTTGCAACAACAAAGTAGAAGACGTCTAACTTGTTTTTGCAGGGCATGTTGTGATGTGATATGGTCAAGGCATGATGCTGAATTTTATTGTATGAGATGATCATGTTTTGTAACCGAGTTATCGGCAACTGGCAGGAGCCATATGGTTGTCGCTTTATTGTATGCAATGCAATCGCGATGTAATGATTTACTTTATTACTAAACGGCAGTGATAGTCGTGGAAGCATAAGATTGGCGAGACGACAACGATGCTACGATGGAGATCAAGGTGTCGCGCCGGTGACGATGGTGATCATGATGGTGCTTCGGAGATGGAGATCACAAGCACAAGATGATGGCCATATCATATCACTTATATTGATTGCATGTGATGTTTATCTTTTTATGCATCTTATCTTGCTTTGATTGACGGTAGCATTATAAGATGATCTCTCACTAAATTATCAAGAAGTGTTCTCCCTGAGTATGCACCGTTGCCAAAGTTCGTCGTGCCCAGACACCACGTGATGATCGGGTGTGATAAGCTCTACGTCCATCTACAACGGGTGCAAGCCAGTTTTGCACACGCAGAATACTTAGGTTAAACTTGACGAGCCTAGCATATGCAGATATGGCCTCGGAACACGGAGACCGAAAGGTCGAGCGTGAATCATATAGTAGATATGATCAACATAAACGATGTTCACCATTCAAAACTACTCCATCTCACGTGATAATCGGTTATGGTTTAGTTGATTTGGATCACGTAATCACTTAGAAGATTAGAGGGATGTCTATCTAAGTGGGAGTTCTTAAGTAATATGATTAATTGAACTTAAATTTATCATGAACTTAGTACCTGATAGTATCTTGCTTGTTTATGTTGATTGTAGATAGATGGCTCGTGCTGTTGTTCCGTTGAATTTTAATGTGTTCCTTGAGAAAGCAAAGTTGAAAGATGATGGTAGCAATTACACGGACTGGGTCCGTAACTTGAGGATTATCCTCATTGCTGCACAGAAGAATTACGTCCTGGAAGCACCGCTGGGTGCCAGGCCTGCTGCTGGAGCAACACCAGATGTTATGAACGTCTGGCAGAGCAAAGCTGATGACTACTCGATAGTTCAGTGTGCCATGCTTTACGGCTTAGAATCGGGACTTCAACGACGTTTTGAACGTCATGGAGCACATGAGATGTTCCAGGAGTTGAAGTTAATATTTCAAGCAAATGCCCAAATTGAGAGATATGAAGTCTCCAATAAGTTCTATAGCTGCAAGATTGAGGAGAACAGTTCTGTTAGTGAGCATATACTCAAAATGTCTGGGTATAATAATCACTTGATTCAATTGGGAGTTAATCTTCCGGATGATTACGTCATTGACAGAATTCTCCAATCACTGCCACCAAGCTACAAGAGCTTCGTGATGAACTATAATATGCAAGGGATGAACAAGACTATTCCCGAGCTCTTCGCAATGCTGAAAGCTGCGGAGGTAGAAATCAAGAAGGAGCATCAAGTGTTGATGGTTAACAAGACCACTAGTTTCAAGAAAAAGGGCAAAGGGAAGAAGAAGGGGGACTTCAAAAAGAACGGCAAGCAAGTTGCTACTCAAGAGAAGAAACCCAAGTCTGGACCTAAGCCTGAAACTGAGTGCTTCTACTGCAAGCAGACTGGTCACTGGAAGCGAAACTGCCCCAAGTATTTGGCGGATAAGAAGGATGGCAAGGTGAACAAAGGTATATCTGATATACATGTTATTGATGTGTACCTTACTAGAGCTCGCAGTAGCACCTGGGTATTTGATACTGGTTCTGTTGCTAATATTTGCAACTCGAAACAGGGACTACGGAATAAGCGGGCACTGGCAAAGGACGAGGTGACGATGCGCGTGGGAAACGGTTCCAAAGTCGATGTGATCGCGGTCGGCACGCTACCTCTACATCTACCTACGGGATTAATATTAGACCTAAATAATTGTTATTTGGTGCCAGCGTTGAGCATGAACATTATATCTGGATCTTGTTTAATGCGAGACGGTTATTCATTTAAATCAAAGAATAATGGTTGTTCTATTTATATGAGTAATATCTTTTATGGTCATGCACCCTTGAAGAGTGGTCTATTTTTATTGAATCTCGATAGTAGTAATACACATATTCATAATGTTAAAGCCAAAAGATGCAGAGTTGATAATGAAAGTGCAACTTATTTGTGGCACTGTCGTTTAGGTCATATCGGTGTAAAGCGCATGAAGAAACTCCATACTGATGGACTTTTGGAACCACTTGATTATGAATTACTTGGTACTTGCGAACCGTGCCTCATGGGCAAGATGACTAAAACACCGTTCTCCGGTACTATGGAGAGAGCAACAGATTTGTTGGAAATCATACATACCGATGTATGTGGTCCGATGAATATTGAGGCTCGTGGCGGATATCGTTATTTTCTCACCTTCACAGATGATTTAAGCAGATATGGGTATATCTACTTAATGAAACATAAATCTGAAACATTTGAAAAGTTCAAAGAATTTCAGAGTGAAGTTGAAAATCATCGTAACAAGAAAATAAAGTTTCTACGATCTGATCGTGGAGGTGAATATTTGAGTTACGAGTTTGGTGTACATTTGAAAAACTGTGGAATAGTTTCGCAACTCACGCCACCCGGAACACCACAGCGTAATGGTGTGTCCGAACGTCGTAATCGTACTTTACTAGATATGGTGCGATCTATGATGTCTCTTACTGATTTACCGCTATCATTTTGGGGTTATGCTTTAGAGACGGCCGCATTCACGTTAAATAGGGCACCATCAAAATCCGTTGAGACGACGCCTTATGAACTGTGGTTTGGCAAGAAACCAAAGTTGTCGTTTCTTAAAGTTTGGGGCTGCGATGCTTATGTGAAAAAGCTTCAACCTGATAAGCTCGAACCCAAATCGGAGAAATGTGTCTTCATAGGATACCCAAAGGAGACTATTGGGTACACCTTCTATCACAGATCCGAAGGCAAGACATTCGTTGCTAAGAATGGATCCTTTCTAGAGAAGGAGTTTCTCTCGAAAGAAGTGAGTGGGAGGAAAGTAGAACTTGACGAGGTAACTGTACCTGCTCCCTTGCTAGAAAGTAGTACATCACAGAAAACTGTTTCAGTGACACCTACACCAGTTAGTGAGGAAGCCAATGATAATTATCATGAAACTTCAGATCAAGATACTGCTGAACCTCGTAGATCAACCAGAGTAAGATCCGCACCAGAGTGGTACGGTAATCCTGTTCTGGAAGTCATGCTACTAGATCATGATGAACCTACGAACTATGAAGAAGCGATGGTGAGCCCAGATTCCGCAAAGTGGCTTGAAGCCATGAAATCTGAGATGGGATCCATGTATGAGAACAAAGTATGGACTTTGGTTGACTTGCCCGATGATCGGCAAGCAAATTAGAATAAATGGATCTTTAAGAAGAAGACGGACGCTGATGGTAATGTTACTGTCTACAAAGCTCGACTTGTCGCAAAAGGTTTTCGGCAAGTTCAAGGGATTGACTACGATGAGACCTTCTCACCCGTAGCGATGCTTAAGTCCGTCCGAATCATGTTAGCGATTGCCGCATTTTATGATTATGAAATTTGGCAGATGGATGTCAAAACTGCATTCCTGAATGGATTTCTGGAAGAAGAGTTGTATATGATGCAACCGGAAGGTTTTGTCGATCCAAAGGGAGCTAACAAAGTGTGCAAACTCCAGCGATCCATTTATGGCCTGGTGCAAGCCTCTCGGAGTTGGAATAAACGTTTTGATAGTGTGATCAAAGCATTTGGTTTTATACAGACTTTCGGAGAAGCCTGTATTTACAAGAAAGTGAGTGGGAGCTCTGTAGCATTTCTGATATTATATGTGGATGACATATTGCTGATTGGAAATGATCTAGAATTTCTGGATAGCATAAAGGGATACTTGAATAAAAGTTTTTCAATGAAAGACCTCGGTGAAGCTGCTTACATATTAGGCATTAAGATCTATAGAGATAGATCAAGACGCTTAATTGGACTTTCACAAAGCACATACCTTGACAAAATTTTGAAGAAGTTCAAAATGGATCAAGCAAAGAAAGGGTTCTTGCCTGTGTTACAAGGTGTGAAGTTGAGTAAGACTCAATGCCCGACCACTGCAGAAGATAGAGAGAATATGAAAGATGTTCCCTATGCATCAGCCATAGGATCTATCATGTATGCAATGCTGTGTACCAGACCTGATGTGTGCCTTGCTATAAGTTTAGCAGGGAGGTACCAAAGTAATCCAGGAGTGGATCACTGGACAGCGGTCAAGAACATCCTGAAATACCTGAAAAGGACTAAGGATATGTTTCTCGTATATGGAGGTGACAAAGAGCTCACCGTAAAAGGTTACGTTGATGCAAGCTTTGACACTGATCCAGACGATTCTAAATCGCAAACCGGATACGTGTTTACATTAAACGGTGGAGCTGTCAGTTGATGCAGTTCTAAACAAAGCGTCGTAGCGGGATCTACATGTGAAGCGGAGTACATAGCTGCTTCGGAAGCACCGAACGAAGGAGTCTGGATGAAGGAGTTCATATCCGATCTAGGTGTCATACCTAATGCATCGGGTCCAATTAAAATCTTTTGTGACAATACTGGTGCAATTGCCTTGGCAAAGGAATCCAGATTTCACAAAAGGACCAAACACATCAAGAGACGCTTCAACTCCATCCGGGATCTAGTCCAGGTGGGAGACATAGAGATTTGCAAGATACATACGGATCTGAATGTTGCAGACCCGTTGACTAAGCCTCTTCCACGAGTAAAACATGATCAGCACCAAGGATCTATGGGTGTTAGAATCATTACAGTGTAATCTAGATTATTGACTCTAGTGCAAGTGGGAGACTGAAGGAAATATGCCCTAGAGGCAATAATAAAGTTATTATTTATTTCCTTATAATCATGATAAATGTTTATTATTCATGCTAGAATTGTATTAACCGGAAACATAATACATGTGTGAATACATAGACAAACAAAGTGTCACTAGTATGCCTCTGCTTGACTAGCTCGTTAATCAAAGATGGTTATGTTTCCTGACCATGAACAATGAGTTGTTATTTGATTAACGAGGTCACATCATTAGTTGAATGATCTGATTGACATGACCCATTCCATTAGCTTAGCACCCGATCGTTTAGTATGTTGCTATTGCTTTCTTCATGACTTATACATGTTCCTATGACTATGAGATTATGCAACTCCCGTTTGCCGGAGGAACACTTTGGGTGCTACCAAACGTCACAACATAACTGGGTGATTATAAAGGAGCATTACAGGTGTCTCCAAAGGTAGATGTTGGGTTGGCGTATTTCGAGATTAGGATTTGTCACTCCGATTGTCGGAGAGGTATCTCTGGGCCCTCTCGGTGATACACATCACATAAGCCTTGCAAGCATTACAACTAATATGTTAGTTTTGAGATGATGTATTACGGAACGAGTAAAGAGACTTGCCGGTAACGAGATTGAACTAGGTATTGGATACCGACGATCGAATCTCGGGCAAGTAACATACCGATGACAAAGGGAACAACGTATGTTGTTATGCGGTCTGACCGATAAAGATATTCGTAGAATATGTAGGAGCCAATATGGGCATCCAGGTCCCGCTATTGGTTATTGACCGGAGACGTGTCTCGGTCATGTCTACATTGTTCTCGAACCCGTAGGGTCCGCACGCTTAAGGTTACGATGACAGTTATATTATGAGTTTATGCATTTTGATGTACCGAAGGTTGTTCGGAGTCCCGGATGTGATCACGGACATGACGAGGAGTCTCGAAATGGTCGAGACGTAAAGATTGATATATTGGAAGCCTATGTTTGGATATCGGAAGTGTTCCGGGTGAAATCGGGATTTTACCGGAATACCGGGAGGGTTACCGGAACCCCCCGGGAGCTATATGGGCCATAGTGGGCCTTAGTGGAAAAGAGAAGGGGCTGCCCTAGATGGGCTGTGCGCCTCCCCCTTCCCCTAGTCCTATTAGGACTAGGAGAGGTGGCCGGCCCCCTCTTCCTCTTTTCCTCCTCCGTGAATCCTATTCCGACTAGGATTGGGGGGGGGGGAATCCTACTCCCAGAGGGAGTAGGACTCTCCTGCGCCCTCCTCCTTGGCTGGCCAGCCCTCCCCCTTGGATCCTTTATATACGGGGGCAGGGGGCACCTCTAGACACAAGTTGATCCACGTGATCTATTCCTTAGCCGTGTGCGGTGCCCCCTGCCACCATATTCCTCGATAATACTGTAGCGGAGTTTAGGCGAAGCCATGCTGCTGTAGTTCATCAAGATCGTCACCATGCCGTCGTGCTGACAGAACTCTTCCCCGACACTTTGCTGGATCGGAGTACGGGGATCGTCATCGAGCTGAACGTGTGCTCGAACTCGGAGGTGCCGTAGTTTCGGTGCTTGATCGGTTGGATCGTGAAGACGTACGACTACTTTCTCTACGTCGTGTCAGCGCTTCCGCAGTCGGTCTGCGTTGGGTACGTAGACAACACTCTCCCCTCTCGTTGCTATGCATCACATGATCTTGCGTGTGCGTAGGAATTTTTTTGAAATTACTACGAAACCTAACAGCCAACGCAAATATGTTTCTTATATATTGTCTGGAGAACAAACCAAAGTTTAGCTAGCAGAAACACAACAAATGCTGGGTTTTCCTGAACCCATATCTCAACGGAAGGAACTGGGTTCTAATGTCATCGTATCCGAGGCGGCGACGCTTTTGAAGGCGACTTCTAGCTTGGGGTCCTGGCTCTGGTATCTCTCTACTCTGCATCAACATCAGCGAACCGCAGCGCCACGTGGGCTGAATTAGCAGAAAAATAGTTAAGCAGTTAGGCATAAAGTGTCACAGGTACTGCGACAAGTTTAAATAAGAAGATAAAAAAGGAAAGCTGATGTACAAAACCTCAAAACAAGATGATGTCACAGGTACTCGAAACAGATACAGTGGGCTAAAAACAGAAATCATTATCTTCTCTGTGAAGCTGAACTAGGCAGACCGAACTGATTTGGGTTTTCAAGTTCAGAAGTTTTGCACTAACGCCATATATGGTATTAAATTGAAGAACTGAATCATCTGAATTAAAGCACAATAGTTTTCCATATCAAGGTTCAGTGTGGATTTTTAAATTATGAAATGATTTTTCACCCCAACAAACAACCTTCTTTCTAGTATAACGTCGTGCCTGTTGGGCACCTACTGGTTTGATTCAGCAACTTTTACCGATGTCTACGTATAATCCTACAGCAGTTCAGATTCCTAACTGAAACAGATTAGCAGCAAAAGTTTTTTCAGACTCTGTTTTCCAAGCACTCAGCTGGAATTAAAATCAGGACAAGATCAAGACTGCTATGGGAAATAAGAGTTTCTTGCCAAATTAAAGGAGAAGAACAGGAAGTTGAGGATATGGTGGAGGGGCTCTCACCAAGCGTGTTGGTGATGGCGATGGCGATGGCGAGGCACCGGCGGCTGTTGGGCAGGTCGACGAGGAGCGGGAAAAGCCGGCCGTCACGTGTGGGGAGGCACATGACGATGTCGTCGACGCCCAAGTTTGCAAGGGCAAGGGCGCCCACGGCCAGCCGCCCGGCCAGCTCCTCCCTCAGGCGGAACACGGACCTCCCCCTGAACACGATGGAGCCGTTGACGAGGAGGTCCCCGTGGTAGCTCCTCCACGAGTAAGTGATCACCCGCGACGGCACCATGAAGGCGGGGAAGGTAAGCTGCATGCAGTTGAGTTGCAAAGAACCATCTCATTGTCATCAGGAGATCAATCAAATGCGAATTGGAGATGAGGAAGCCAAAGAAGGCGCAAATTTGGCAAGAACAGAGCCAAGAATTGCGCAGATTCAGGAAGAAAGCGGGCATGGCGGGCTCACTCACCCCGGTCGAAGGTGGCGGAAGGGGAGGCATGGCGGGCTCACTCACCCAGTGCATCATCGTGCTGGCGTGGTGGATGTCGCTGATGTACTCGACGCTGGCGCCGTTGATCCAGGGGAGGTACCTCCCGTTGGCGCGGAGGAAGCCGCCGTTGAAGTGCTGGAGCAGGACCTCGTTCCCGGAGTCCGACAGGACGGCCAGCCAAACGAGCTCGGTCACCTCCGTGTAGTCGAAGTTGCGCTGCTCGACGCGGAGCCCGCGGTGGCCGAGCGGCGCCCGCGCGGTCGTGGAGGAGGCCAGGTAGCGGCCGTAGGCGGCGCTGTGGAGGTGCAGGTTACCCTCAACCAAATGAACCGCCCAGGCCACGTTCATCGAATCCCGGCGGTGGTGGAGGGAGATGCCGTGGCCGTCCTCGTCGGCGTGCAGGTACGCGTCGCGCACGGGGTTGCACAGCCGCACGTGGTGGCCGTGATGGAACTGATCCATCTGTCGCAGGCCGGTGCCGCTGGGGAGCGGAGGCGCGCGGTGGAGAGGGAAACCGAGCGGGGAAGGAGGGGCGGGGATGGTGATGGTGGGTTCTTGGTTTCTTGGAGCTCCGGCGACGGGGAGAAGATGAGAAGCGAAAGCTGTTGGTCGAGACGGTTACGTTCGGGCGCCAAGGCCAAGTATTTCAAGATGCCTGAGCAGCCGTCGCCTTGCTCACCTTTCGGCCCCACGTGGGTTTCCGGGCTTTTGGGCCTAGGAAATCCATCCAGCACGCCTAATCATCATCCACGCTATTTTTCATGTAACATATGGTAAGCAATTCAAACAATTCAATTCAAAAAAAAAAGTAACCCCGAATTGTAGCAGGGAGGCACTCTCTCTTAATTATCCTTGATCAATAAAGCGCGACATTTCTCAAAAAAAATGTCCACGCGGCTCGGTCTCGAAGGGAAAAACCCATGTGTTTTCTCTCGAGAATGAAATGAAGGATCCCGGTGCGTTGGGGCTGTGGGTATCGCTCAAGACCCCACTGATAAGTTGCTAGCCCATCGTTCGTTCGGGTGACAGGTCAACTTGTCGAACGATTGACTTTTGTGAAAAAAGAATTCAGAAAAATTTGTAAACTAAAAAAAGGTTTAAAAAAGTTCAACAGAAAAATATCATGGATCTTAAAAAAGTTCATTGATTTGCAAAAAAAAAGTTCATGAATATGATTTTTTTGAAAAAAAATTGTGAACTTTGAAAAATGTTCATGGATTTGAAAAAAATTCATAGATTTTGAAACAAAAGTTTACAGATTTGAAAAAAGTTAACAGATTTTGAAAAAAGTTCACATATTTGAAAAAAAATTCATGATTTGAGACAAAAAAATATGAATTTGAATAAGTTCACGAATTTAAGAAAAAAAGTTCATGAATTTGGAAAAGGAAAAAATAATGAAAATTAAATGAAAAAGGGAAAAATAATGAAAAATCGACCAAAACCAATCTAAAAAGGGCAGAAACAAGATATGAAACAAAAAAGGCCTGAAAAAACATGAGACGACCAAGATTACCACTACAGTGCTAAAATGGGTCATCCCATTACGGTCTAGGGGTGTGCGCCGCGTACCCGAATACACTCTATTTGGCGCTGAATTGCCTAAAAAATTGGCGCTGAAGGCGCCAAATGGGAATCAGGCTCTTTTTTCAGTCATCCTTCGTCTTCGTTCATAATTTCAAGTCACTTCTATCTCCCCTTAAACACCGAAACCCTTTTGCATGCGCGTGGCCTAACCCCTTGCTGGAGATGATGGTCCATTGTGGGATGCCTCCTCCACGAGCACGACCCAAGTACTTGGCGGCAGCGGGGGTCTACAGCACTGCGATTCCTCCATGACTTGGCCTACCAGAGTCGTCCTCATCCTTGCGGCGGCTCCCCGAGATGATAACCCTCAGACAGCACATGAAGGTGCTCTAAAGAGGCACGCTTGGCCCGCGGCATCCAGCAACGCGGTGCAGCTTCCCCCGGTCGATGACACCCTCCTCACATCGATCATCGAATTGACCATCAAACTGGTGAAGGAAATATGCCCTAGAGGCAATAATAAAGTTGTTATTTATATTTCCTTATATCATGATAAATGTTTATTATTCATGTTAGAATTGTATTAACCGGAAACTTAGTACATGTGTGAATACATAGACAAAACAGAGTGTCCCTAGTATGCCTCTACTTGACTAGCTCGTTGATCAAAGATGGTTAAGTCTCCTGACCATAGACATGTGTTGTCATTTGATAAGCGGGGTCACATCATTAGAGAATGATGTGATGGACAAGACCCATCGCATAATGATCGTTTAGTTTTATTGATATTGCTTTCTTCATGACTTATACATGTTCCTCTAACTATGAGATTATGCAACTCCCGAATACCGGAGGAACACCTTGTGTGCTATCAAATGTCACAATGTAACTGGGTGATTATAAAGATGCTCTACAGGTGTCTCTGAAGGTGTTTGTTGGGTTGGCATAGATCGAGATTAGGATTTGTCACTCCGAGTATCAGAGAGGTATCTCTGGGCCCTCTCGGTAATGCACATCACTATAAGCCTTGCAAGCAATGTGACTAATGAGTTAGTTGCGGGATGATGCATTACGGAACGAGTAAAGAGACTTGCCGGTAACGAGATTGAACTAGGTATAAGGATACCGACGATTGAATCTCGAGCAAGCAACATACCGATGACAAAGGGAATAACATATGTTGTTATACGGTTTGACCGATAAAGATCTTCGTAGAATATGTAGGAGCCAATATGAGCATCCAGGTTCCGCTATTAGTTATTGACCGGAGAGGTGTCTCGGTCATGTCTACATAGTTCTCGAACCCGCAGGGCCCGCACGTTTAACGTTCCATGACGATTTGTATTATGAGTTATGTGATTTGATGAACCAAAGTTTGTTCAGAGTCCCAGGTGAGATCAAATACATGACGAGGAGTCTCGAAATGGTCAAGAGGTAAAGATTCATATATTGGAAGGTTGCATTTGGACATCGGAATGGTTTCGAGTGGTTCGGACATTTTTCCAAAGTACTGGGAGGTTACTCGAACCCCCCGGGAGAATTTATGGGCCTTATGGGCCATAAGAGGGAAGCACACCAGCCCACAAGGGGCTGGTGCACCCCCCCCCTTGGGCAGGAGGCCTATTAGGACTAGGAGAAGGGGGGCGGGCCCCCTTTCCTTCTCCTTCTCCCTTCCCCCTTTCCTACTCCGTGTGGGAGGTGGAATCCTACTAGGACTAGGGAGTCCTAGTATGACTCCACACCTTGGCGCGCCCCTAGGGCCGGCTGCCTCTCCCTCTCCCTCCTTTATATACGGAGGCAGGGGGCACCCCTAGATCACACAAGTTGATCTTTTAGCCATGTGTGGTGCCCCCTCCACAGTTACACACCTCGGTCATATCGTCGTAGTGCTTCGGCGAAGCCCTGCGCCGGTAACTTCATCGTCACCGTCACCACACTGTCATGCTGATGGAACTCTCCCTCGGCCTCAACTGCATCAAGAGTTCGAGGGACGTCACCAAGTTGAACATGTGCTGATCGCGGAGGTGCCGTACGTTCGGTACTTGGATCGGTTGGATCGCGAAGACGTTTGACTACATAAACCGCGTTACTAAACGCTTCCGCTTCGGTCTACGAGGATACGTGGACACACTCTCCCCGCTCGTTGTTATGCTTCTCCAAGATAGATCTTGCGTGATCATAGGTAAATTTTTGAAATACTACGTTCCCCAACAGTGGCATCCGAGCCAGGTCTATGCGTAGATGTTATATGCACGAGTAGAACACAAAGAGTTGTGGACGATAATAGTTATACTGCTTACCAGCATGTCATACTTTGATTCGGCGGTATTGTTGGATGAAGCGGCCCAGACCGACATTACATGACCGCATTCATGAGACTGGTTCTACCGCCGTGCCTCGCACACAGGTGGCTAGTGGGTGTCTGTTTCTCCAACTTTAGTTGAATCGAGTTTGACTACGCCCGGTCCTTGTTGAAGGTTAAAACAACACATTTGACGAAAAATCATTGTGGTTTTGATGCGTAGGTAAGAACGGTTCTTGCTAGAAGCCCGTAGCAGCCACGTAAAACTTGCAACAACAAAGTAAAGGACGTCTAACTTATTTTTGCAGGGTTTCCTATGATGTGATATGGTCAAGACGTGATGATATATAAATTGTTGTATGAGATGATCATGTTTTGTAACAGTTATCGGCAACTGGCAGGAGCCATATGGTTGTCGCTTTATTGTATGAAATGCAATCGCCATGTAATTGATTTACTTTATCACTAAGTGGTAGCGATAGTCGTAGAAGCAATAGTTGGCGAGGCGATAACGATGCTACGATGGAGATCAAGGTGTGAAGCCGGTGACGATGGTGATCATGACGGTGCTTTGGAGATGGAGATCAAAGGCACAAGATGATGATGGCCATATCATATCACTTATTTGATTGCATGTGATGTTTATCTTTTATGCATCTTATTTTGCTTAGTACGGCGGTAGCATTATAAGATGACCTCTCACTAAATTTTAAGGTATAAGTGTTCTTCCTGAGTATGCACCGTTGCTACAGTTCGTCGTGCCGAGAAACCACGTGATGATCGGGTGTGATAAGCTCTACGTTCACATACAACGGGTGCAAGCCAGTTTTGCACACGCAGAATACTCGGGTTAAACTTGACGAGCCTAGCATATGCAGATATGGCCTCGGAACACTGAGACCGAAAGGTCGAGCATGAATCATATAGTAGATATGATCAACATAGTGATGTTCACCATTGAAAACTGCTCCATCTCACATGATGATCGGACATGGTTTAGTTGATATGGATCACGTGATCATTTAGATGACTAGAGAGATGTCTATCTAAGTGGGAGTTCTTAAGTAATATGATTAATTGAACTTTAATTTATCATGAACTTAGTACTGATAGTATTTGCATATCTATATTGTAGATCAATAGCTCGCGTATAGCTCCCTGTTTTATTTTTGATATGTTCCTAGAGAAAACTAAGTTGAAAGATGATAGTAGCAATGATGCGGACTGGGTCCATGATATGAGGATTATCCTCATTGCTACACAGAAGAATTATGTCCTTTATGCACCGCTAGGTGACATACCTATTGCAGGAGCTGATGCAGACGTCATGAATGTTTGACAAGCTCGGCATGATGATTACTTGATAGTTTAGTGCGTCATACTTTACGGCTTAGAACCGGGACTTCAAAAACGTTTTGAATGCCACGGAGCATATGAGATGTTCCAGGAGCTGAAATTAGTATTTCAGACTCATGCCCGTGTTAAGAGGTATGAGACCCCTGACAAGTATTTTGCCTACAAGATGGAGGAGAATAGCTCAGCTAGTGAGCATGTGCTCAGAATGTCTGAGTACTACAATCACTTGAATCAATTGGGAGTTAATCTTCCAGATAAGATAGTGATTGACAGAGTCTCTAGTCACTATCACCAATTTGCTAGAACTTCGTGATGAACTATAATATGCAAGGGATAATGGAAACGATTCCCGAGCTCTTCGTAATGTTGAAATCGGCGAAGGTAGAAATCAAGAAAGAGCATCAAGTGTTGATGGTTAACAAGACCACTAGTTTCAAGAAAAGGGGCAAAGGAAAAGAAAGGGTACTTCAAGGAAGAATGGCAAGCAAGTTGCCACTTCCGTGAAGAAACCCAAAGCTAGACCTAAGCCTGAAACCGAGTGCTTCTACTGCAAAAGGAATGATCACTGGAAACGAAACTACCCCAAATACTTGGCGGATAAGAAGGATGGCAAAGTGAACAAAAGTATATATGATATACATGTTATTGATGTGTACTTTACTAGTGTTCATAGTAGCCCTTGGGTATTTGATACTGGTTCAGTTGATATGATTAGTAACTTGAAACAGGAGTTACAAAATGAACATAGACTAGTTGAGGCGAGGTGATGATGTGTATTGGAAGTGATTCCAAGGTTGATAAGATCACCATCGCACACTCCCTTTACCTTCGGGATTAGTGTTGAACCTAAAATAAATGTTAGTTGGTGTTTGCATTGAGCATAATATGATTGGATCATGTTTATTGCAATACAGCTATTCATTTAAGTCAAGGAATAATTGTTAATCTGTTTACATGAATAAAACCTTCTGTAGTCATACACCCAAGGTGAATGGTTTATTGAATCTCGATCGTAGTGATACACATATTCATAATATTAAAGCCAAAAGATGCAAAGTTAATAATGATAGTGCAACTTATTTGTGGCACTGCCGTTTAAGTCATATTGGTGTAAAGCGCATGAAGAAACTCCATGCTGATGGGTTTTTGGAATCATTTGATACTTGCGAACCATGCCTCTTGGGCAAGATGACTAAAACTCCGTTCTTCGGAACAATGGAGCGAGCCACTGACTTATTGGAAATAATACATACTAATGTATGTGGTCCGATGAGTGTTGAGGCTCGCGGCGGGTATCGTTATTGTTTGACCTTCACAGATGATTTGAGCAGATATGGGTATATCTACTTGATGAAACATAAGTCGGAAACATTTGAAAAGTTCAAGGAATTACAGAGTGAAGTGGAAAATCATCGTAACAAGAAAATAAAGTTTCTACGATCTGATCGTGGAGGTGAATATTTGAGTTATGAGTTTGGTCTTCATTTGAAACAATGTGGAATAGTTTCGCAACTAATGCCACCTAGAACACCACAGCGTACTGGTGTGTCCAAATGTTGTAACCGTACCTTATTAGATATGGTGCGATCTATGATGTCATTACCGATTTACCACTACCGTTTTGGGGTTATGCATTAGAGACAGCTGCATTCACGTTTAATAGGGAACCATCTAAATCCGTTGAGATGACATCGTATGAACTATGGTTTGGCAAGAAACCTAAGCTATCATTTCTTAAAAGTTTGGGGTTGTGATGCTTATGTGAAAAAGTTTCAGCCTGATAAGCTCGAACCCAAATCGGAGAAGTACGTCTTCATAGGATACCCAAAGGAAACTGTTGGGTACACCTTCTATCACAGATTCGAAAGGCACGATATTCGTTGCTAAGAATGGATCCTTTCTAGAGAAGGAGTTTCTCTCGAAAGAAGTAAGTGGGAGGAAAGTAGAACTTGATGAGGTAATTGTACCTGCTCCCTTATTGGAAAGTAGTTCATCACAGAAATCAGTTCCAGTGATTCCTACACCAATTAGTGAGGAAGCTAATGATGATGATCATGAAACTTCAGATCAAGTTACTACTGAACTTCGTAGGTCAATCAGAGTACGATTCACACCAGAGTAGTATGGTAATCCTATTTTGGAGGTCATGTTACTTGACCATGACGAACCTACGAACTATGAGGAAGCGATGATGAGCCCATATTCCGCGAAATGGCTTGAGGCCATGAAATCTGAGATGGGATCCATGTATAAGAACAAAGTGTGGACTTTGGTTGACTTGCCCGATGATCTGTCAGCCATAGAGAATAAATGGATCTTCAAGAGGAAGATAAACGCTGATGGTAGTGATACTATCTACAAAGCTCGACTTGTCGCAAAAAGGTTTTTTGACAAGTTCAAGGTGTTGACTACGATGAGATTTTCTCACTCGTAGCGATGCTTAAGTCTGTCCGAATCATGCTAGCAATTGCCGCATTTGATGATTATGAAATTTGGCAAATGGATGTCAAAACTGCATTCCTTAATGGATTTCTTAAAGAAGAGTTGTATATGATGCAACCAGAAGGTTTTGTCGATCCTAAAGGTGCTAACAAAGTGTGCAAGCTCCGGCGATCCATTTATGGACTGGTGCAAGCCTCTCGGAGTTAGAATATACGCTTTGATAGTATGATCAAAGCATATGGTTTTATACAGACTTTTGAAGAAGCATGTATTTACAAGAAAGTGAGTGGGAGCACTACGGCCTTTCTGATAAGTATATGTGAATGACATATTGTTGATCGAAAATGATGTAGAATTTTCTAGAAAGCATAAAGGAGTGTTTGAAAGGAGTTTTTCAAAGAAAGACCTCGGTGAAGATACTTACATATTGAGCATCAAGATCTATAGAGATAGATCAAGATGCTTGATAAGATTTTTTCAATGAGTACATACATTGACAAGATTTTGAAGTAGTTCAAAATGGAACAGTCAAAGAAGGAGTTCTTGCCTATGTTGCAAGGTGTGAAGTTGAGTGCTACCTCTTGAGCACTGCGTTGGTTTTCCCTTGAAGAGGAAAGGGTGATGCAGCAAAGTAGCGTAAGTATTTCCCCCAGTTTTTGAGAACCAAGTTATCAATCCAGTAGGAGGCTACGCGCTAGTCCCTCGCACCTACACAAAACAAATAAATCCTCGCAACCAATGCGATAAGGGGTTGTCAATCCCTACACGGTCACTTACGAGAGTGAGATCTGATAGATATGATAAGATAATATTTTTGGTATTTTTATGATAAAGATGCAAAGTAAAATAGAAAGCAATGAAAATAACTAAGTGATTGATATGATAAAGATAGACCCGGGGTTCATAGGTTTCACTAGTGACTTCTCTCAAGAGCATAAGTATTTATGGTGGGTGAACAAATTACTGTTGAGCAATTGACAGAATTGAGCATAGTTATGAGAATATCTAGGTATGATCATGTATATAGGCATCACGTCCAAGACAAGTAGACCGACTCCTGCCTGCATCTACTACTATTACTCCACACATCGACCGCTATCCAGCATGCATCTAGAGTATTAAGTTCATAAGAACAGAGTAACGCCTTAAGCAAGATGACATGATGTAGAGGGATAAATTCATGCAATATGGTAAAAACCCCATCTTGTTATCCTCGATGGCAACAATACAATACGTGCCTTGCTGCCCCTACTGTCACTGGGAACGGACACCGCGAGATTGAACCCAAAGCTAAGCACTTTTCCCATTGCAAGAAAAACCAATCTAGTAGGCCAAACCAAACTGATAATTCGAAGAGACTTGCAAAGATAACCAATCATACATAAAAGAATTCAGAGAAGATTCAAATATTGTTCATAGATAAACTTGATCATAAACCCACAATTCATCGGTCTCAACAAACACACCGCAAAAGAAGATTACATCGAATAGATCTCCACAAGAGAGGGGGAGAACATTGTATTGAGATCCAGAAAGAGAGAAGAAGCCATCTAGCTAATAACTATGGACCCGAAGGTCTGTGGTAAACTACTCACACTTCATCGGAGGGGCTATGGTGTTGATGTAGAAGCCCTTCGTGATCGATGCCCCCTCTGGTGGAGCTCCGAAACAGGCCCCAAGATGTGATCTCGTGGGTACAGAAGGTTGCGGCGGTGGAATTAGGTTTTTGGCTCCTGTTCTGATCGTTTGGGGGTACATAGGTATATATAGGAGGAAGGAGTACGTCGGTGGAGCAACAGGGGGCCCACAAGGGTGGAGGGCGCGCCTGTGGGGGGGGGGGGGGTAGGCGCGCCCCCTACCTCATGGCTTCCTCCTTTATTTCTTGACGTAGGGTCCAAGTCTCCTGGATCATGTTTGTTCCGAAAATCACGTTCCCGAAGGTTTCATTCCATTTGGACTCCGTTTGATATTATTTTTCTGCGTAACTCTGAAATAGGCAAAAAAACAGCAATTCTGGGCTGGGCCTCCGGTTAATAGGTTAGTCCCAAAAATAATATAAAAGTGAATAATAAAGCCCAATAATGTCCAAAATAGAACATAATATAGCATGGAGCAATAAAAAATTATAGATACGTTGGAGACGTATCATTGAGTAAGACTCAAAACCCAACCATGGCAGAAAATAGAAAGAGAATGAAAATCATTCCCTATGCCTCAGTCATAGGTTCTATAAAGTATGCTATGTTGTGTACCAGACCTATTGTGTACCTCACCATGAGTTTGGCAAGAGGGTACAATAGTGATCCAGAAGTGGATCACTGAACAACGGTCAAAATTATCCTTAGTTACCTAAGAGGACTAAGGAAATGTTTCTCGGTTATGGAGTTGATAAAGAGTTCGTCGTAAAAGAGTTACGTCAATGCAAGTTTTAAGACTAATCCAGATGACTCAGAATCTCAATCTGGATACATATTGAAAGTGGGAGCAATTAGTTAGAGTAGCTCAATGCAGAGCATTGTAGACATAAAATTTTGCGGAATACATACGGATCTGAATGTGGCAGACACGTTGACTAAGCTTATCTCACAAGCAAAACATGATCACACCTTAGTACTCTTTGGGTGTTAATCACATGGCGACGTGAACTAGATTATTGACTCTAGTAAACCCTTTGGGTGTTAGTGTTGGGGATCGTAGCAGAAATTCAAAATTTTCTACGCATCACCAAGATCAATCTATGGAGTAATCTAGAAACGAGGGGAAGGAGAGTGCATCTACATACCCTTGTAGATCGCTAAGCGGAAGCGTTCAAGTGAACGGGGTTGATGGAGTCGTACTCGCCGTGATCCAAATCACCGATGATCCTAGTGCCGAACGGACGGCACCTCCGCGTTCAACACACATGCAGCCCGGCGACGTCTCCCACGCCTTGATCCAGCAAGGAGAGAGGGAGAGGTTGGGTAAGACTCCGTCCAGCAGCAGCACAACGGCGTGGTGGTGGTGGAGGAGCGTGGTACTTCAGCAGGGCTTCGCCAAGCACCGCAAGAGACGAGGAGGGAGAGGGGTAGGGCTGCGCCAAGAAGGAGATGTTCTCGTGTGTATGGCAGCCCAAAAACCCCACTATATATAGGGGAAAGGGAGGGGCTGTGCCCCGACCTAGGTTTCCACCCCTAAGGGTGGCGGCCAGCCCTAGATCCCATCTAGGGGGCGGCCAAGGGGGGAGAGAGGGGGGGCGCACCACTAGGTGGGCCTTAGGCCCATCTGAGCCTAGGGTTTCCCCTTTTTCCCTTCTCTCTTCGCCTTGGGCCCTGGTGGGGGGGCGCACCAGCCCACCTGGGGCTGGTCCCCTTCCACACTTGGCCCACGCAGCCCTCTGGGGCAGGTAGCCCCACCTGGTGGACCCCCGGGACCCTCTCGGTGGTCCTGGTACGTTACCGATAGCACCCGAAACTTTTCCGGTAACCAAAACAGGACTTCCCATATATAAATCTTTACCTCCGGACCATTCCGGAACTCCTCGTGACGTCCAGGATCTCATCCGGGACTCCGAACAACATTCGGTAACCACGTACATCTATTCCCTATAACCCTAGCGTCATCGAACCTTAAGTGTGTAGACCCTACGGGTTCAGGAGACACGTAGACATGACCGAGACAACTCTCCTGCCAATAACCAACAGCGGGATCTGGATACCCATGTTGGCTCCCACATGTTCCACGATGATCTCATCGGATGAACCACGATGTCAAGGATTTAATCAATCCCGTATTCAATTCCCCTTGTCTACCGGTATATTACTTGCCCGAGATTCGATCGTCGGTATCCCGATACCTTGTTCAATCTCGTTACCGGCAAGTCTCTTTACTCGTTCCGTAACACATCATCCCGTGATCAACTCCTTGATCACATTGTGCACATTATGATGATGTCCTACCGAGTGGGCCCAGAGATACCTCTCCGTCACACAGAGTGACAAATCCCAGTCTCGATTCGTGCCAACCCAACAAACATTTTCGGATATACCCGTAGTGCACCTTTATAGCCACCCAGTTACGTTGTGACGTTTGGCACACCCAAAGCACTCCTACGGTATCCGGGAGTTGCACAATCTCATGGTCTAAGGAAATGATACTTGACATTAGAAAAGTTTTAGCATACGAACTACACGATCTTGTGCTATGCTTAGGATTGGGTCTTGTCCATCACATCATTCTCCTAATGATGTGATCCCGTTATCAACGACTTCCAATGTCCATGGTCAGGAAACCATAACCATCTATTGATCAACGAGCTAGTCAACTAGAGGCTTATTAGGGACATGGTGTTGTCTATGTATCCACACATGTATCTGAGTTTCCTATCAATACAATTCTAGCATGGATAATAAACGATTATCATGATCAAGGAAATATAATAATAACTAATTTATTATTGCCTCTAGGGCATATTTCCAACAGTTAGTCACATGGCGATGTGAACTATTGGTGTTAAATCACATGACGATGTGAACTAGATTATTGACTCTAGTGCAAGTGGGAGACTGAAGGAAATATGCCCTAGAGGCAATAATAAAGTTGTTATTTATATTTCCTTATATCATGATAAATGTTTATTATTCATGATAGAATTGTATTAACCAGAAACTTAGTACATGTATTCATGTGTGAATACATAGACAAAACAAAGTGTCCCTAGTATGCCTCTACTTGACTAGCTCGTTGATCAAAGATGGTTAAGTTTCCTGACCATAGACATGTGTTGTCATTTGATAAACGGGATCACATCATTAGAGAATGATGTGATGGACAAGACCCATCGTTAGCTTAGCATAATGATCATTTAGTTTTATTGCTATTGCTTTCTTCATGACTTATACATGTTCCTCCGACTATGAGATTATGCAAATCCCGAATACCGGAGGAATACCTTGTGTGCTATCAAACGTCGCAACGTAACTAGGTGATTATAAAGATTCTCTACAGGTGTCTCCGAAGGTGTTTGTTGGGTTGGCATAGATCGAGATTAGGATTTGTCACTCCGAGTATCAGAGAGGTATCTCTGGGCCCTCTCGGTAATGCACGTCACTATAAGCCTTGCAAGCAATGCGAATAATGAGTTTGTTGCGGGATGATGCATTACGGAACGAGTAAAGAGACTTTCCGGTAACGAGATTGAACTAGGTATAAGGATACCGATGATCGAATCTCGGGCAAGTAACATACCGATGACAAAGGGAACAACGTATGTTGTTATGCGGTTTGACCGATAAAGATCTTCGTAGAATATGTAGGATCCAATATGAGCATCCAGGTTCCGCTATTGGTTATTGACCGAAGAGGTGTCTCGGTCATGTCTACATAGTTCTCGAACCCGTAGGGTCCGCACGCTTAACGTTCGATGACGATTTGTATTATGAGTTATGTGATTTGATGAACCGATGTTTGTTCGGAGTCCCAGATGAGATCACAGACATGACAAGGAGTCTCGAAATGGTCAAGAGGTAAAGATTCATATATTGGAAGGTTGCATTTGGACATCGGAATGGTTTCGAGTGGTTCGGGCATTTTTCCGAAGTATCGGGAGGTTACCGAAACCCCCCGGGAGAAGTTATGGGCCTTATGGGCCATAAGAGGGAAGCACACCAGCCCACAAGGGGCTGGTGCACCCCCCTTGGGCAGGAGGCCGATTAGGACTAGGAGAAGGGGGCCGACCCTTTCCTTCTCCTTCTCCCTTCCCCCTTTTCCTACTCCGTGTGGGAGGTGGAATCCTACTAGGACTAGGGAGTCCTAGTAGGACGCCACACCTTGGCGTGCCCCCTAGGGCCGGCCGCCTCTCCCTCTCCCTCCTTTTTATACGGAGGCAGGGGCACCCCTAGAACACACAAGTTGATCTTTTAGCCATGTGCAGTGCCCCCCTTCATAGTTACACACCTTGGTCATATCGTCGTAGTGCTTAGGCGAAGCCCTGCGCTGGTAACTTCATCGTCACCGTCACCACGCCGTTGTGCTGATGGAACTCTCCCTCGGCCTCAACTGGATCAAGAGTTCGAGGGACGTCACCGAGTTGAACGTGTGCTGATTGCGGAGGTGCCGTACGTTCGGTACTTGGATCGGTTGGATCGCGAAGACGTTCGACTACATCAACCGTGTTACTAAACGCTTCCGCTTTCGATCTATGAGGGTACGTGGACACACTCTCCTCGCTCGTTGCTATGCTTCTTCTAGATAGATCTTGCGTGATCGTAGGTAATTTTTTTGAAATACTATGTTCCCCAACAACTGGTGGCCTCCATCCTCCAATTCCATTATGGACTGTTGCTGCTCTCCATTTGTCCACTCCCACCCTTTAATCATTCCATTGTAATATATATGCCCAAAGGCTTTTCTTTAATTGGTGGCACCCTGAGGATAAATTTGTACAGATGATGCAGTAATACACATTTGTTCAACTGAATTTACGTTCTAGTTGTGGAATTGCAGATGTGTTTTCCAATTGTTTGTACTCTCTACATCAAGTGAACCCCCCGGCTATGATCAAATGACCATAACTTCACATGCGACAATGGATGCGCTTTGCATTTGAGGAGGCTAATCGGGGCCATGAGGTTGCATCAAGCTAGGTTCATGATGGGCGACACTCTTGTTGGAAGTTGATCTTCGCATGCAATGTGCCACCAATTGTTCAAAATGTTGCTTCGAGGGTTGCAGCGAATTCACTCCCGACTTGGCAGAATAAGCCCAAAAGATGGCTTAAAAATCCAGACATCCGTTGGGTATGTAGCAGATAATCAGAATATACCTTCATTGTCTTTGCAGATGTCCCCTGGCGGCGCAATTATGGGTGAAATATCAGAAGTGTGGAGTATTCCAATACTCGCTGATCTTCAAAACACAGGAACTGAAAGGTTATTGCAAGTTATGGATCCATTATTTGCTACTGATCTTGGCTGTGTGCATCTTAGCTATACAGAGGTCGGGTGTAATGCTTAAATCCTTTAAGTAGTAAAGCACCCCTTTTAAAAAGAAACCTACTACTGATCGTTGTATGCTCCTAATGACTCTGTGGCGATGCTGGCATAATCGTAATGAAGTGGTGCATAACAAACCATCCCCACCGTTTGAATCCTCCTGGAGTTTCTTATGCAGCTACCTTGACTCTCTCATTGTCATCAAGTTGTATTAGTCGACTGATCCTGCTAAGGGAAAGGGGTTGTCTCCTATGATCAAATGACCACAACCGCACATGCAATAATGGGTGTTGGGACTCGTCTCAATTGGTCGCTGCCACCAATCGAATTGACTAAGTTGAATATTGATGGCTTTTTGTCAGCGGACGACAAGGCAAGTGCCGATATGGTGCTTAGGGACGCCCAATCTGAGAAGAAATTTCGTACTCTTTGCACCCCTGTCGTGAACCGACAAGCATTCCACGAAGCTGAACTACATAGGATGATTTGGTATTGCAATCTTCCAAGACGTTTAACTACTCGACGTATCAACGTGAGATGAATTCAATTTATAAGACCACCTAACAAAGTCAACGGTTGATGAATTCGATAAGTCATATGAGGTAGTTAACTCTGGGCATGACCATGATGAGGTGTTTACTTTCGTTCTCTTTGACAATCTCACCATTTCTAAGCGATGTCGAATATCGGGGCATACTCTTTACCCCAGATATCAAGAGTATATCTAGTATTTTATTAGGGCGGTTTAGTAGTACCGTGTAAAACAATAGGCACAAACTAATATTAAGACAAAAATAATGGATGTAGAAGACGAAAGAGAGGCTGCCATACAATTACATGTGCAATAGAATGGATAGTTCCAATACATAATCAGAAGTAGAGGCACGTGTGCGGTGCGTCAAGGGGTGGAAGTAAGGAGGCGAGGATGTTTCCGCTCAAGTGGAGTAGTCCCTCCGTTCACCAAATATAAGATGCTCTTTTGTAAATCGGATGTATATAGAACAATTTTAGTTCGTTTATTCACTTATTTTGAGTCCGTATGTTAATCCACATTGAAATATTCAAAACATCTTATATTTATGAACGGATGGAGCAGTAGTTTTTCACGCTTCGATCCCTTGACATGAACTACGGAGTACTCCCTCCGTTCCTAAATATTTGTCTTTTTTAGATATTTCAAATGGACTACCGCATACGGATGTATATAGACACATTTTAGAGTGTACATTCACTTATTTTGTTCCGTATGTAGTCACTTGTTGAATTTTCTAGAAAGACAAATATTTAGGAACGGGGGAGTAGTTGCTTATGAATGAATTTGAGCTAAACATTTTTGTCGAGGGTTTTGAACAAAATAAAAAATCTTAATTTTTCGAATTTCAGCACCGAATCTCCTTGATCACCTCCCAAGGTGTGCCACCAGAGCTCGGAGAATCGACGGTCGGGGTCACCCATCGACACCGTGACGACAGTGTTGCCATCGTCCGGCTCGCAGCGTCCCCGTCGTCCACACGCCCCCCGGCGCAAAAGTCCAAGGCCGAGCCGTGGACCAGCCCACCTCCTCCTCCTCCTCCCCCCCTCCCCCGAGCTGCTCACCACCACCACTAGTCCACCACCATCACCACACGGCACACGCCCCTCGGCCTCGCCGCCGCGATCCCCCGCCCCGCCGCGACGCGCCGCGAGCAGCGATGCAGTTCCTCACCGCCTCCGCCGCGTGCTCCTCCTCCGCCCCGCGCCCCGCGCACCTCCTCCGCGTCTCGAGGCCCCCTCCCTTCCCCCACCTCCGCCGCCGACGCGCCCCCTACCTGCCCTCCGCGTCGCTCTGCCTAGCCGCCAGACCCCCGCTCCTCCTCGCCTCGCGCCGCTCCCTGCTCTTCACCCCCCGCGCCCACGGCGACCACCACCATCACCACCACAATCACCACGGGCATGGGCACGGCCATGGCCACGGGCACCATGGACACGACCACGGCCACGGCGGGGCGGACGTGCACGGGGGAGGCGGGGGCGCGGCGGTCATGCGGATGGCGAGGGCGATCGGGTGGGCCGACGTCGCCGACGCGCTGCGGGAGCACCTGCAGCTCTGCTGCATCTCCCTCGGCCTTCTCCTCATGGCCGCCGTCTGCCCGCACGTCCCGCTGCTCAACTCGGTCGGGCGCCTGCCGGCCGCGCTCATCGCCGTCGCCTTCCCTCTTGTCGGGGTAAGATCCGCTGACGCTTCTCGGCTCTTAGTTAGTTAGGAAGAGTACATGTGAATAGTTTAAGTATCAATGCCAATCTAGTTAGAGCCATGCCGTTGTGACTTCAACTGACTTCTAAGCATATTCTGAGGATTTTGTTCATCAGAGGAAGTTTTAGTGAATGCTTTCATTTCATGACATTGAATTTTGTTGAGAAATTTGCTCTTAAGAGATTATGGAGGAACTGCTAATGTGATACCATTATGGAACCTTAAGGCTCTTGTTCAAGCTGATAGAATTGACCAGTGTGAATTCAACTAAACTTCTGAACAGCTGAGTTGACAACTTTGATACAGTAGTACTGGTTTGGGGGTAATATCTAGTGCAGGCTGCATATCAGGTCTACCAGCAGACTGCAGACCAACGCAGAAACATACTGAAAATAAAAATTGAAAATGAGGAGGTATATTCAATTGCTCGATAATAATGCACACCATGGTAAATTTCATTTCCAAATTTCAGAAATCTCTTCTATAGTGGTTTGTTACAATTAGAGCCACTGTTTGCGAAGAAAATCGGTGTAGTTACATTCCATTGAACAGGGAAGTGCTATGCTTGCTCTGCTACTTAATACAGAAAAAACAGATGTTCGTTGCTTTGAGATTGCTTGTCTGTGGAATGCTCACATGACATTTTTCCTGTTTTCATTGTAGGTCTCTGCAGCACTTGACGCTCTTGTAGATATCGCAGATGGAAAAATAAATATCCATGTCCTCATGGCTCTTGCAGCATTTGCTTCTATATTTATGGGAAACTCATTGGAGGGTGGTTTACTTCTTGCAATGTTTAACTTAGCCCATATCGGTACATAGTTTTGACACTCTTTGAAACTCTCCCCATTTTAGCTCCTTTTTGTGTATTCGCTGATGGTTTTCTCTTTTGTCGTCATTTCTTACAGCTGAAGAGTACTTTACAAGCAAGTCAATGTATGATGTGAGGGAACTTAAGGAAAATCATCCAGAATTTGCACTGTTGTTAGAAACAAGTGGAGATGAATCGGCACACTTTTCAAATCTGAATTATGCAAAAGTTCCTGTGCATGACCTTGAAGTGGGTTCTCATATTTTGGTCAGAGCTGGTGAGGTGTGTTGTTTGTTTATTTAAAACTCCCTGTATTCCTATTTTTTTTTGTTCATTTCATAGTCTCTTCACAATCATCACATTGTTATTGTCTTTCTTTCAATTGGACTGTCTTCATGTTACTAACTGAGCATAATGCTATATCCTATCTTCTTCTATTCCTTTTTCATGTAGATGCTATTTGTCTAGTCTAGGTCGTTGGGAATTTTATCTCATTGTGGCGCAGTTCTTCTATTCATTAGGCTGTGCCTGTTGATGGAGAAGTTTACCAAGGATCATCCACAATCACCATCGAACACCTCACTGGTGAAACAAAACCTGTTGAGAGGACAGTGGGGGATGCTATACCAGGTGGAGCCAGGAATTTGGAAGGAATGATGATTGTAAAGGTTAGGCCTTTTCTTTTTTGAGCGAAGAGACCGTTTCCAAGTTCAGTTTTCTTTGCTCGTTTTGTTCATTAGTCCTGAATGCTTCATTTTCTTATCTTGCTTTATTCTCGTAAATAGGATACTAGGATGTGTATGTACTGCTATACTGCTCACACACAAACGTGATTACAGTTATTTAATAGCAGGTCTGTAATATTTAACTTGCTAGTCATGGTTGGTACTGCATAGCCATCTTGACGGGATGAAACCATTCCAGACTGACAGGAAACATCATTCTGTGAAAGAAACAAACCTAATTAATTTTTACAGAATGGACAAACCTAATTGTATTTGTTGGTAGTAACCAGCAACAAATATGCTATTCCTTTTTCTCCTAACATAGCATTAACTTAGCGCAGTTTATTACATTTGGCGTGTCTCCTTCCAGAATGTTACCTTTTCATGCTCTTATTCGGTTACCTTTGTTCTAGGTGACCAAATCCTGGGAGGATTCAACACTCAACAGAATTGTCCAGCTGACTGAAGAGGGCCAGCTAAACAAGCCAAAGTTGCAAAGATGGTTAGATGAGTTTGGGGAGCATTATAGCAAAGTTGTCGTGGCTCTGTCTTTGGCTGTTGCACTACTGGGACCATTCCTCTTTAATTGGCCCTTTTTCGGTAACTCAGGTATTCCCCTAAGGTCACATGACATACTGTGTTGGTGTTATTACAAATACTTCATGCTTCAGAAAGCTTAGTATTGATGATTTGGCAGTTTGTACTGAACTGATGCACTGGACTCTAGGATTGAGCTTTCTGTGCTCTGACATTTTCTTTAGTTTGTAGGGGTTCAATTTACCGTGGATTAGGACTTATGGTGGCTGCATCTCCGTGTGCATTGGCAGTAGCTCCATTAGCATATGCCACTGCAATCAGTTCTCTTGCAAGTAAGGTACTGTCTGAAAGTTTCAACGTTCTTAGCTTTATTGATTATTTTCTTCAGTTGGTATAAGCAGTGCTTTTTTCGACCTCTAAATTTTCTGACATCATCTAGTTGTTTATTCTAATTTTTATCAGTATTTTACTGGGATATTTTTTACTCATTTTTCTGTTTTATGGTTATGTGCACAAGGGCTGTGAGAGATAAGAGCATATTAATCTGAATTGTTTGTTGTTCTACAATTATATTAGTGCTGTTGCTGTGTGCATGGGAAGATATCAGTTATTACTTTGAGCCCATCTTATCAAACTGTGGTATCTTGGTTGTAGTAGCATTTACTATGACCCATGCTCCTGTTTCTTGAATGAACCTTCTTCTGGAGTGTGATAGTGGAACTATTCTCTTCTTTATTCCTCTGTAGGGAATTTTATTGAAAGGTGGGCATGTCTTAGATGCCCTATCTTCTTGTCAGTCTATTGCTTTTGACAAGACAGGCACATTAACAACTGGGAAGCTTATGTGCAAAGCAATCGAGCCTATTCATGGACATTTGGATGCGGGTAATGGTGTTGACCCTTCTTGTTGTACTCCGAACTGTGAAAGTGAAGCTCTAGCTGTTGCTGCAGCTATGGAGAAAGGAACAACCCATCCTATTGGAAGGTAAGGAAAATGGATAATTTTCCCAAGGGTCATATTTATTTGTTTTATTTTATTTGCATGCATCATTATGAATTAGAACTATGCAACCCCTTGAACACTAGTTCCCTTGGGTCAAATGTATTGATAATTACTATACCTGCATTGAATTTATAGCCAATCCAGCCATCCAGGCCAATACTCTGCTGATAGCCAGATTTTCATCAGAGTGCTTTGATGAAAGAAATCTGCTAATTCATTTTAAACTATCTATCCGTAATTACTTTAGTATTCAATTCAATTGTGTCTGGTTTGACGTCGACTAGAATCATCCAATGTACAATTTAATCTGCTATGTTCTGCTAGTGTACTTTAAAAACAATATTGTGGTTTTCTTCAATGTGAAATTCAAATATGTGCTTGCAAAAAAGAAAGAAGGAATGCAAATATGCAACACCTTTTTTTTTTTACGTATTTTCTAATTTTAGCTGCATAGAAAGATATGTTTGACTAGTCTGTCCTTTAAGTGCTACGAGTCCACACGACACACATTGAAAAAAGTGGTATGAATCCACTGCTAATCAGTGGCGATGAATCCTTGCAATCCCAATATAGTGTGTACCATGCTTGATTTTCATTAGCTTATAGATGAGGTGCCAACAAGAATTCTATCATATGCCCTTAAACTTGGTGTAAACTTTATTGTCTCCTGTCAGTATTTTAAGCTTGATGTTCAAGCTCATAATGTTTAGTTTATGTTCTTTATAGTCTCGTGTATGTTATGATTTTTTGTAGAATAATTTATAGCAGTAATTTGATATTGATTGTATGATTCACAGGGCAGTTTTAAAACACTCTGTTGGGAGAGACCTCCCAGTGGTTGCTGTTGAGAGTTTTGAGAGCTTACCTGGTAGAGGAGTTGTTGCTACTTTGAGTGGCATAAAGGTATGTGTAACTTAGATATATATTTCAACCAGCAAAGTCATATGGAAATTGGTAGATATATCAAGGAAGAACTTTCTGTTGGCGGGTTATTATTGTAGGCTTGACTGCCACGGTGGACAGGCAGGGTTGGCCACTGTATCTCTGTGTAATGTTCATTATTTTGGAATATGGAAACCATTGTAAATATGCTTAATTTGCAGGGAAATTTTATTTTGAGAGTATTTTCTAAATTTAAATATGCCAAGGTTAATGTTGAAATCGATATAGTGCATATACAATTCTTTTTTTTTGGATTTCTCATGCTCTCTAGAATTGGTCCTAGTCATTGTTTGGTGTTGTGAAGGTTCATAAATGAGAGTGGTTTTCGAAAAGTGGAGTTATTTGGCTGGATGGTTTGTTTTGTATTAGCTGAATTGCATAATTATATCATGAGAGGAACGCCCTTAAAACAGGATAATGAGATGATGTATCAAGTTTGGATGGTGTAGATCAAATTGGTTTAATGATCTCATTTGGATGAAAAGGCAAGAGTGGAAGAAGTCCAAGTGTTTTATTGAAAAGTGCCATTGATCTTTCATTTACTATAAGCAACACATACTCATCGCATCCCTATTTACTCATTAATTCATTATGCTATGGGTATGTTTCTTGTAGATTGAACAATTAGAATGTACATTGTGTGTTGTTTGGTCAGTACGAAGCATAAGATAACTTGGATCTTGGTATGTTAGGTTGACACTCATCTATTTCTATTACAGGCAAGAGACAATGAAAATGAGTTTGCTAAGGCATCTATCGGTTCTGTGGAATACATTTCTTCACTATACAGATCTTATGGTGAATCTGAACAAATAAAAGAGGCAGTAAAGTGTTCTGCATTTGGTCCTGAATTTGTCCAAGCTGCTCTCTCAGTAGATAAAAAGGTGAGTTAGAAAAATCTTCTCATATAAGTATGCCTTTTGATGTTCTTTTATGCTGCTGTACAGTTATTTGTTTGGGATGTTCATGTAAGCATTCATATATAATAATTATGTTAATTTATAAGTTAATTCAGGCTTGAGAATTGTTTTGGAATCTAAGCTGGATTACTTGTTGCAATCTAAGCTCATATGTTGCCCCACATCAATAATAAAGTGTGATTTGTCGAACACTATTTTCTTCATTTGGCTGGTTGGGGTATGGTATATACTGGGAGAGCAAAGCAAAAATGAAAACATAAGTCGGTCTATATACGATAAGTTCTGGCAGGCTGTAGTGCCTTTTACCCATAATAAATCTGCCAAATATTCTTGCTACATGCCCACATCCATTTGAATGTATTATCACAACCAAATCACCATAGAAGTTGTTGATTATCTGAAGGTTTACCTTCCATGTATTATTTATCCGGTCACTGAATCTTATCAGGTAACCCTTTTCCACTTTGAGGATGAACCCCGTACTGGTGTCTGTGAAGTTATATATACCTTAAGAGAAAAGGCTAAACTTCGAATCATGATGCTTACTGGAGATCATGAATCAAGTGCTCAGAGAGTTGCTAAAGCTGTATGCATTGAAGAAGTTCACTTCTCTTTAAAACCAGAGGACAAGTTGAACAAAGTAAAAGCAGTTTCAAGGGAGGGAGGTACTTCAGTTGTGACTATCAAATGGCAGTTTTATGAATTATGGTTACAACAGTTTTTTCACCTTGCATATGTTATTCCATTATCGACATATCTAGCTTAGACACCCACCACTTAAACAAACTGGATTGCTTTCTACTCAATTTCGCCTCCTTCTGTGTTGCATGGCTTGATCAAATGCCTAAATGGTTTTCCTCCAACTTCTAGTTACTATTGTATGTGATCTATAACCTACCAGCTACCACCTCAGGTCCTCAGCACTTTTTTTCCCATACTAAACTCTGTTTATTGTGCATTTGAAGCACTCTACTTTTTGCCAGCCCAACTTTTTCTCATAGAAATTTCGGCTTGCAGTCATATCACCATATGCTCGCTATTTGGCCCAAGGGAAGTTACTTCTGATGTCTAATCATTATGTACCTTCGCATTTATTTTCAGGTGGAGGTTTAATAATGGTTGGTGATGGTATAAATGATGCCCCAGCTCTTGCAGCTGCAACAGTCGGTATTGTTCTAGCACAACGCGCCAGTGCAACAGCGGTAGCTGTTGCAGATGTTCTGTTGTTGCAGGATAATTTATGTGTGGTGCCATTTTGTATCGCTAAAGCTCGTCAAACAACATCATTGGTAATGCCTCTTGTGAGCTCAATGTGGAACACTCATCGATACAATATTGCTGGTTCTTACAATTTTGATGTTCATCTTTACAGGTGAAGCAAAGTGTAGCTCTTGCCTTAACCTGTATTGTTTTTGCTGCACTTCCTTCTGTCTTAGGATTTCTTCCTCTTTGGTTGACGGTAAGTTCGTTCTTCCTTGCATAATACTCTCTCCATTCCATAATTCTTGTCGTGGTTTTAGTTCAAACTTATTGATGCATCTAGCAGATTTGATGACCACTTGCCAATGATCCGAGGCTAACAATCTGTGTGGCATACTATGAGTTGAAAGTATAGGGGTGAAAATAAGGTCATTTTATATTGATAGTGAAGTGTTACATATTTTGGCTGGACATTGTTGTTATTTTTGAAGAAAATCAGTCAAGTTAATTCCAGCGGATAAATTGACATTTTGATTGAAACAAAAATACCTGGATATTTAATATGGGTTAGAGTACATGGTCATATTGAACACAAATATGCTAAATCTTACTACCTCTGTTTATAAATATATATTTAAACTGCCAAAACGTCTTATATTTATGAACAGAGGGAGTAGATTTTTAAACCAGATTTTCCAGAGTTATCTACTCCCTCCGTCCAGAAATACTTGTCATCAAAATGAATAAAAGGGGATGTATCTAGATGTATTTTAGTTCTAGATACATCCCTTTTTGTCCATTTTGATGACAAGTATTTTCGGACGGAGGGAGTATATGTTAAACCTCTTGATCACAGGCTTTTTTGTGATCTATTTCTGCAATGTCTATGTGGTTTTCAATATGTCTATCATGTTGGGATGTGTTTAGTGTGAGTAGAGCACCAGTTGATTCTAGTGGAGAAGATGATCTTGTACCATAAGAAATTAGAAGTGGAGCTTATACAGTTTAGAACTCGGGATTACTCGCAAGTCAGCTGTGCTTTCTCTCCAACTCCCGTAGCGTGTGCACATAATTAATTGTGTTATTGTTGCTATTTACACATTTTGTCCAAATTTCAGGTTCTTCTCCATGAAGGAGGAACCCTTCTCGTTTGCTTGAACTCAATACGAGCTCTCAACCCCCCAACATGGTCTTGGGCAGATGACATCCGACAACTCGTCCATAGCCTAAAAAACTACGTCTCGGCAAAGTTGAATAGCTCCTACTCAGATTGCTCAGCTAGTACCGTTCCTTTGTAGACATGTATAGCGGCTGTTATCTTTGTAATTTCGTTGCATGAGCCGTGGGGCGTTTAGGGTGACAGGTTTCTGACCTGATTTTTATAGGATGTACTCGTAGCACCACCTTGTAAAGAAAACATGCCTCGTTTCATGCTGTGTTCATAGCAGTGCCAAGCATCCTGTAATCCAACTGTTGGCTGAGGGTTTTTTGGTTCGGTGCATCGGGTGGAAGGGTGAATCTGTTGCCAAGAGAAGCTACTGTGTAGCGAGTTACTGGACAAATCTGGAGCCGAAGGTGGTTACACGACAAATCTGTGCTGAACGCTCAGGCAACTAAGTACAAAAGGGGTTGCGTCTGTACTCTGACGAAGTGACGATCATTTCATCCTGTAAGGCAAATATTGCAACTGCAGATGTGTTGAAGTTATCGAACACCATTGTTGAGCTTGAAACCTGGAACTCCAAGCTCCCAAGCGGGACCAATAAATTATCTGTGAGGTTACTTTGAATTGGCAATTCATTAAAAAATGATTCGAATTCATCGATCGTCAGTGACATGGATGCAGGCAAAGTCTCAAATTAGACCTCGAAAATGCTCGGGGTGGAGCCACGCGTGAGAAGCCTCTTTCCTGGGTGCCACGCCAGCATGTTGGCAGTGCACGTGTCGGCAGCAGATCCCCATCGCTGACCTGAAGCATCTTGGTCGACCAAGAGCCAAACCACAGCCCGCAACGACACCAGCCTGCGTGAGAAAGAGAAATGCTTCTTCGTGTACACCACGCACGTGTCGCCACCCCGTGCATCGCCGCTGCCGACAACGGAGCCGGCTATAAATCCGTCCGCAGCCTCGCCACATCTTCCCAACTAACCAGTTGAATTGAATGATAGCATTCGCTAAAATCTGCAAAGCGCACACAGCTGGAGCTCGAGCAGCCCCTCCACTAGACATGCAGGCCGGGCGGAGCGCCATGGAGGCCACCAAGGAGGCGGCGGCGAACGTGGGCGCCTCGGCGTGCTCCGGCCTGGAGAAGACGCGGGCCACCCTGCAGGGCCAGGTGGACAAGGCCACGGCGCACGGCGCCGCCGAGAGGGAGGCGGCCGAGACGAGGACGCGGGAGCGCGTGCACGGCGCCGAGGAGGTCAAGCGGGACGCCATGCTCGCCAACGCCGCCGCCAAGGAGCGGGCCTGCGCCGGGGCGTACCACCTGTCGCAGGGCGCGCCCGGGATTGTGCCGGGCGGCGCCCCCGTTGGCGGCCGCGTCGAGGCCGGCGTGGCCGAGAGCCGGCCGCTCGGCGCCGCCACGGGCACCGGCAGGCCCAGCGCCGCCCATAACCCGCGCGTCGGTGGCGGCGCCGCCCCGGCGACTGGCACCGGCGGGCAGTACCAGTAAGACCCCCGTAGGACTACGGCCATGTATGCGTATGCGTATGTATCCGGTTCAGGTGTATCAGCATCAGTGTAGCAGAGCAATAATTATCTTCCGACCGTGACAAACTATGTTGATCAGACCGCTTTTCACGGCCTCTCATCCCCTCTCTCCCCGAGAATGCTACTAGACATCTACGGGTAGCTACGAACCACGTACGTAGGTGTAGCATTACTCCCAAGGGAGACCACTCGCCCGTGTCTTTGGAGAATCTCAACCGTGGGCTGCATTTGGTTCAGCTTTTTTTTTATCAACTTCTACTTTGAAAAGCCAAAAGCTAACCAAAGGGGTAAATGTTCAAAGCAGTTTTTGAGAATCTGTAGCTTCTCCCTAGTGCAAATTTCAAAGTTGGGTATCCTAACTTTTCAGCTTTCAGCCTTTCCACAACAGCTTTTTCAGAATCTGCAGCTCAACCAAACAAAGCCTAGTGCTGCACACACTTTGGAGAATCTCAACTGTGGTTAAGTGCTGCACACACGTGACTGCAGATGCTTCACGACTGTGCCTTTTCAGGTCAGGTGAAGCAGCTTGGATGTAACGTCGCCTCCGAAGACGACTTGGCTAGTGTCGCGCACACATGACTGTAGATGCTTCACGTCTGCTTCACGCCTGTGCCTTTCCAGGGGAAGCAGCTTGGCTGTAATGTTGCCTCCGAAGACGACATGCCCGTCCCGTGCCTCTGAAGAATTCACATCTGTGCACGTACATACTTTACATGCCTCAACCGTGGCTAGGTGATGTGCACACATGACTGTACAGGTCAAATTTAACAAAACGCGCTAGAAGAAAGGCAAATATGTGGAAAAAATGCATTGGACTCCTGTGTGCCACACACCCCTATATGAAAATAGCATTTTGAAATATATCATGAAATTTCAAAAATCTCAAAATTTTGGGATATCAAACTGTGTACCACAGTTACCTTTAATGATCATTTTTGGTAGCATAATGCGGGATGATAATTCCAACAGTTATCTGATTGGTTCACACTAATGGTTGTACTTCGTCAAATTGAGAACAATGGGTATGAACGTTTAATGCTCGTGGTAGTCCTACTTTTTCAATGAATATAAGGAAAGAATAATATTTCACATTTGTTTGATTCTTCGTGCCTTACATCCGAAAGATAATTTTCAGATGTCCAATGCTTAAGTTGACGGGTCACTTGTGTTTATCATCCCAATGTGATGATCATGACTTCGCGGGCATACATACATAGCCGTCACATTGGGATATCTACATACATAACCGTCACATATATTCATCCCAGTTGACGGGTCACTTGTGTTTATCATCCCAATAGGAAACTCATTCATCACTACGTACATAACCATCTACATTTAGATAAACGACATAATTTTTTTGCATTTTATTTAAGTATGTAGATATATTGTACCCTTATTTAAAATGGGCCCAAGGCCGCCGCAACTTTTGCCACGACCTAGGGCCGACACTGGGAAGAGGCACTCATTTGCAGCCATCCATAATGTAAGGATTGCCTTGATGTGGGCACTGACACTTGTATCCTCGTCCAAATGATATATTCATGCAGTAGCTTTGACCTTCACATGCGTAGCTTTCAGTATTCAGTTTGGCACGTGCACAATTTGGCTGGTCTATGATGGCCATGTCAAAGGTTGCCGCTGGGACATTTTGTGGGTCTATCCGACCTGAACAAACCTCAGCTATAAGGAAAGTGTATCCATATGTTGATAAGAATAGCTTGACATCCGAGACTGGATACATGTTAGGGTGGAGGGCAAGTCTGAGCCCAAAGCCTTGGTCGTGACGTTCCCATTCCGTCCGTCTTGCTTCAGGTGAAAACCTGATCTTTGGGATCGGGCGATGGCGGCTATTTGTGGTTGTACCTTTCTGGGAGAGGCATTGTTTTGGAGTCCTAGCGTCGTTGTGGTCCGCCTCACCTTCTGTTGTGGTTGCTCATGGTGGAGGTTCCCGTCGGCACCAAGCGGTCCTTTTCGCACATCTGTAGTTTGCTTGGTTGTCGGTGGGGTGGTGTGTCGGTGCCTGACACCTTTATATCTTGCCTTGGGTGTGTGTGTCGTGTGTGGTGGTGGCGTGTGTCTGTATCGGTGTCTCGGTTGTTATGTGGTGATGGTTGCTTTATATAATATAAAGCGGGGAAAACCCTTTCTTGTCATATCAGCACTGTCCAACGAGACGATGGTGGAACACATGTGCCGCAACCAGGACCCAAGTGCAAAGAATTGGTTATTTACAATGCACGAAGAACTGCCAGAGGACAAGTTCACCACGTTGATAGTAACTTTGTGGGCAATCTGGAGCTCCCGGCGTAAGGCAATCCACGAAGACATATTCCAGAGCCCTTATGCAACACATACATTAGTAGAAAACAAGGATTTGGTTCGGTCAGAAAAAAGCATTAATCCCGGTTGCATTACGAACCGGGACTAATGTGAGCATTAGTCCCGGTTCGAGCGGCTAGGGCACCGTACAAGCATTAGTCCCGGTTCAAATGGGACCTTTAGTCCCGGTTGGTGCCACGAACCGGGATTAACGGGTGCGATGCCCATTAGTACCTGTTCGTGGCACGAACCGGTACTAAAGGTTAGACCTTTAGTCCCGGTTCGAGCCACCAACCGGAACAAATGAGGTTGAGGCATTAGTACCAGTTGGTGGCACCAACCGGTACTAAAGGTAGACCTTTAGTACCGGTTGGTGCCATGAACCGGTACTAATGGTGTAATTTTCAAATTCTACCCCCCAGCGTGTATCGCCTTTTCAGTTTTGTAAAAAGCAAAAGAAAATGATAAAAACTTCAAAAGTTAAAATCCTTTGAGATGTAGTTATGTTACTACATCTACTAGTTAGGAAAATTTAAAAACTTCAATTTGGACATGTTTTGCAAAAAGTATAGGAAAAATGTAAAACGGCTATAACTTTTGCATACTATGTCAGAAAAAACATATAATATATCAAAATGTTCAGCATGAAAATCCGCATCCGATTTTGATAGCCTACAGCCTGTTTGCAAATTTTTAGAATCCTCAAATTCTAAAAGGGAAAAGGTTATGCTCAAATTTCAGTTTTTTTGAATTTTTGTTAAATCTGGTCAAACTACTTATTCAAGAAGTATTAGTGTTACTAAATAATTATTCAAGAATATTAGTGTTACAAAATAATTATTTCAGTTTTTTTGAATTTTGGTCAAATCTGGTCAAACTGTGGTCAAACAATGGTCAAATTACTTATTCAAGAAATATTAGTGTTACTAAATAATTATTATTTTTTAGAACAATAGTTTCAAACTCAAACAGTGAAATTGTGACTTCATGCTCAAGCTAAACTCCTGAGAATTAATAGGATTGACATCTTACTATTGTCAGAAAAACAACATGTGCAGACTTGGAAACGAGGAAGAATAGAACCCGGAAGTTAAGCATGCTCAGGCTGGGGTAGTGAGAGGATGGGTGACCGTCTGGGAAGTTAGATGATTTGGAATGATGAGGGGTGATTAGAGATTAGAGGTTAAATTGAGCAGTGACGAGGGGTGATTAGAGATTAGAGATTAAAATAATTCAGAAATTTGAAAATTCGGAAAAAAATTCAAAAAAAAAATTCAAAAAAAATCATGAAATCTCCTTTAGTACCGATTGGTGTTACCAACATGGACTAAAGGTGGACCTCCACGCAGCGGCCACGTGAAGGGCCTTTAGTGCCGGTTCGTATAAGAACCGGGACTAAAGGGGGGGGGGGGGGCTTTAGTAACGACCCTTTAGTCCCGGTTCCAACCGGGACTAAAGGCCCTTATGAACCGGGACAAATGGCCCTTTTTCTACTAGTGATAGTTTCATCGCATCTTATATGAGGGAGATTGAGTCTCTTCATAAGTATATAGTGTGTCTATAATGACACACAAAGTTGTTTCTAATTATGGATACTAGTTGGGGTTGTATCAGGTTTCTTGCATGATCTTGTATGGATCTGCGGGTTTGCATAAGAGGGGGGGGGGGGGGGGGGATATGGACACCGGACAAATGAGGGGTGACCAGGCGCTGTCCGCGGACGGGTCACACACAAGGGGTCAAATTAGAACATTGTGGTTGTAGATGCTCTCACTACTTTGGTCAACAAAGTATTCCTGGTTTATTGATTTATAAAACTATCTTTTGTGTGTAATCTGAATTTTGGATCCAAAATATAAACCTGGAACTAAAACAACAGGGTTCACACGGGGGGGGGGGGGGGGGGGGGATATGGACACCGGACAAATGAGGGGTGACCAGGCGCTGTCCGCGGACGGGTCACACACAGGGGGTCAAATTAGAACATTGTGGTTGTAGATGCTCTCACTACTTTGGTCAATAAAGTATTCCTGGTTTATTGATTTATAAAACTATCTTTTGTGTGTAATCTGAATTTTGGATCCAAAATATAAACCTGGAACTAAAACAACAGGGTTCTCTTAAATCGTATATGAAACATAAACGAAAATGACTACATTCTTCACTGAATTATTCTTAGTTTGCTGGGATTTTCCAATTTTATTTGTGTTGTTTGATTTTTGAATCCAAAGACTGAACTTGAAACTAAAACAACAATTTGCTCTCAAACTGGATGTCAATTTTAGCTGAGATTGTACGAGATCGCTGCCTGCATTTGAGCTTGCTACATTTTCTTTTCTTGCATTTTGTTTCGGACATTAAAGGCCGGTGAAGTTGGATTCTCCTGCATGCATGTCTCGTAAGATCGATTATCACATCAGTTTTGAAAACAATACTGGCATGTAGCTAGCGTGTCCAAAGCTGCTCAATGTGAAAGTAAAAGGAATCCCATTGCTGGCTGGAGCTTGCGCGGTGCCTTGCCTGTTTTGGCATAGCGCCACTTTCATGCACATGCATTGTCCGCGCCATTTCATCTGTCTTAACCCGTCCACAGACACCAGTCAACTTAGACAAATGCACCACATTAGCAACACTCGTAAACGAAGCTGATCGCGCACAGGGGGACAATCAGCTACTCCATCCGTCCCATAATATAAGAGTGTTTTTGACACTAATGTCTCATAATATAAAAGTATTTTTGACACTACAATGCACCACATTTCGTTTTATGTTGAAGTAAATAGCACAAAAACACTAATCGCAACATATGCGCAGCATTACACATTTGTCTACCTACTCTTTTTGCATATCCCAAAAAGCAAAGAAGAAGAAAAGGAGCCACAAACACATTGCAGCTAGCAGCTATAGCAATCTGTCTAGCTAGAACACAAGTAGTAATATAGAAGGGTCTGGCTATACTTGTTAACCATAATTCTTGCCGCACGTACTAATCAGTCACTAATAGATAAAGTACTGATCATAGCTAGACTATAGAAACTACTAGACACCATAGCATAACATAAGACAGGCTCGCTAGGCATGGATCGGCATGTACTACGAATCAGAGGGCACGGACGAGTGCGACGGCGACGACGGCGAAGTTGAGGTAGAGCGGCGCCCAGAGCAGGACGTCGTGGACGATGAACTCGGCCTTGTAGGCGTGCACGCGCCCAGGGCAGCCGCCGACGGCCGCAGCGGCGAAGGCACGGAAGAGCTGGAAGTAGGCGAAGACGCTGACGGATTGCATGCTGACAGCCAAGGGCAGGGCGGCGCGCAGCCCCCTGGTCATCGGAAAGAAGGCGGCTGCCGTGCCCGCCGCCGCCGCCTGGGCGCCGGAGGAGAGGGCTAACAGCAACCTATGCGTCCTCATGACGGCCGCGTACCCATCGGTGGCCGCGCACTCATTCCCCAGCAGGGGATGGAGGGTGGCGATGCCGATGCAGAGCGCCAAGGCCACGGCCCCCAAGCCGAGGACGGCGTGTACCTTCACCAGCGTACGGATGACCACCTCTAGGCCCTCCACCATCGTCGTACCTGCAGCTGCGGCTCCACCGCCACCGGCAGCACCACGAGCATCCATCGCCGGGGCCGGACTAGGAAAAGGAAGTAGCTAGCTTGCTGGCTGTGGCCTGTGTCTGTGTGTGTGCGCAGACCGGAGGTTCAAGCTCTCTGCCTCGACCGATCTCGAGCGCCAGTTTATATGCAGATGGACGGTCGCACGAATCTCTCTTTTATTTCGTCCCCAGTTTCATTCTGCTTCTCTTTTTTTACTTGACTTCTCTTTTAAAGCAAAGTAGCAGCACGTACGTTTCCATGCATGGTCATGTCATCAAAGATAAATTCATATATCTTCAGAAAGCAGAACCGGCCGGGTGTTTTCTGCTTTCTTCTGCCTGCATTGTCTTTTGTTGGTGTGTTGCCTTCAAACGCAATTTACTGCGCCTCCAAGTCCATGGAAAGTTGGAAAGTAATGGTGGATCATATTTTCCAGCAGTAAAAATGAAACCCCAATACTAACTGGTGACCATAATCTCCATTTTCCCCTTCTGTAAGCCCCATACACCAATCTAATTTCTGAAACCTAGTTATTATCCGGCCCTTTGTTGCTTTGGTAAGAGCCTGCCGTGAGGAAAAGATGGGAACCAAGAGTGCGTTTGCATGTTATGCATGGTCAGTGTTCAATGCTGAAAGGCATCTTGCATGTGGGGCCTGCACTCGCATGCATGCATGCATTGTGCACCATCGTTTCGAGTTTGTTTCTTCTTTTCCTTTCAGAAAAGCCCAGTTTCTAATTATCTTGCATTAGCCTTAGCAAAACAAAAAGGTTATCTTGTACTTCCCTCCATAAAGAAATATAAGAGTGCTTATATCTATGCATCCACCGTCCATCCTTTTTCTCAGGATGTGCACCTTTTAATCCACCGAAATTTCATAAAATTATTCAATATTGTATAGCCTCAATACTAGCATATGTCTACTTTAAGGCTTTAAGATTTAGTGTCGGACAGTACCATGAATATATACATGTACAACCAGGTGCTCTTCTCAACTCCCATCTAGACTACCTAGATTCTCTCTCCGCCCACACCCAAGTCTTCTATTTAATCTTCATGCAGAAGCTCAAATGGTGAGTATCTTCTACACTTTAAAGTTGGAGTTACAATCCGTTTGGACAATTACATTTCTTCTAACATGATCTTTCGAATAAGATCAATACTGAATTTAGTTTTTGATAACGAAACTTTTCACTTTTGAAACATGATAAAATAAACATAAAATTCTTTTCACTTTTGAATAATATGTTTCATGAGGTTTAATTGTGTGTACGACAGATCTCTCTTGAGGTTTCATTGTGCATCATGATGTTTTACTGTGTTCTTTCTTCATCATGGTGTTTCTATTTCGCTAAGAGTATCATGTAAAGTATATATTTTTCACTGGTGTGTGCGTGTGTGTGTAGTTTCAACAAGTATTTGTTGAAGGCTACACAAGTTCCAAAATAGTATCATCTGGTTTCACCGTGTTCAAAAGGGCACATAATGTTTCACCGTGTGCAAGTGTGTTCAGGTTGTTTCAAGTGAATTTCAAAAGACTGCAAGTTAAGTTAGGGGCCAATATTTTTGGTGGCTTCTCCCATAAGTCGCTCCTCCAATTTGTCTGGGCTTCTAAGTTTGTTTATCTCTTACTAGTTTAGAAGCCTAAAACAATTAAGGTGACGGCTTATGGGAGGAGCTGGGGGTGGGGCAGCTTATGGGGAACGTATCTGGTGCACCAAGGCAATTGGTGCTACCGATGCACCGGACCCCATTGGGCATCTAAAAATGTTCCAAAAAAATCCAGAAATAATTTTGTATATCAACACAACATTAATGTATGTTGTCACAAAAATTCAAATCAAAATTCAAACCAATGATCAAGATACAAAAATGACAAATTTGACGTCAATGTGCTAATGGGCCAAAACTGAAGCCCAACTTGTGTCATGTACTATTCAGTGTCAAATTTGTTATTTTTGTATCTCGAGCAATGTTTCGAATATTGATTTAAAATTTTGTGACAATGTACATTGATGTTGTGTCAATGCACTAAATTTTTTTCCGGATTTTTCTGAACAATTTTTAATGGGCAACGGGCGAGCGGTGTACCGGTAGCACAAATTGCTCTGGTGCACCAGATACATCCCCGCAGCTTATGAGAGACACTGCCAAAATAAATAGGCCTAAAGTAGTGCGATATCATTTTTACCGGGCTTCGTCATGTTTCATAGTGCATCATCATGTTTCATTGTGTTTCTATGCTCATCAATTATTATTTTCTGGTTTAAATATGTCGGAATACGTATCATATCTCGAGGCTTGCCAATTTCAACCGATTTTGTCCCAGTACAAAAACCACCTCCCAAACCAATAGCAAGACAGGGAAGGAAAAGAAGCCATACCTCGCAACAAAATCAACACACATTCAGTGTGGAATAAAAGCTGAGACCTAGAGCAAACTGTTCAGTGGAGGGGAACAAAATCAACATTAATTTGCACATCAATTTTTTTAAGGGAGAATAAACACAATTTTGTATGAGAGAGAGAATAGATACAGTAACTTTGTAAAAGTAAAAACGAAAAAATATTCCCCTCATCTCAAAAGAAGAAAAGAAAAAGGACCACTCTATTCCTCTTTCTTAGTCGCCCGTTCCATGCATGCTTTCCTTCTCCAATCTAATGCCGAGCCGAGAACGGAAAACTTACAGCCGACAGTGCCTCTTTTTATTTCCGATGTGAAACTACTTTACTTTTGCATGGAAGGTGAAGTTTGTGCAGCCTGCAAGTAATACTGTACATACATGCATCAGCCCTCCATTTTATTTATTTCATGAATTAATTGTCAGGTTTGAGGGTAACTACGAACCAGTTTGGTCGGTCCAAACTAAGAGCGATGGACGATTCGTTTTCAAGATGTAATGATGTTGAATATGCTTTTCTCTAATTGCAATAGAAAATAAAGAATATGCTTTTTTTTCTCTAACATGTTTATGTAGTAAGGGCATCTCCAACGCCATGCATCAAACCACCTGTAAATGTCTGGACCATGCTGTCCGGACACTTTGTGCCCTAAAAAAAAGTTGAACAAGTGTTTGAAAAATGTTCAGCAAGCATTTGGAAAATGTTAAATGTGAATAAAAAAAGTGCTGACCATGTACTAAAAAAATGACGAAACAAACTTGATCATGTATAAAAAATGTAAATCAAGCATTTAAAAAAATATTGAACAAGTATTTGAAAAATGTTAAATGTGTATAGAAAAAATATTGACCATGTATTAAAATTTTGATCATGTATATTAAAATGTTAATCAAGCATTTCAAAAAATGTTGACAAGTATTTGAAAAATGTATATCAATATTTGAAAAACGTTAAATATGTTTAGAAAAAATGTTGACCATGTGTTCAATTTTTTAATTATTGCAATTAAAAAAATGTTAATCAAGAATTCAAAAAATGTTAAATGTGTTTAGAAAATATGGAGGCCATGTGTTTAATTTTTTAATATTTATTTAAAAAATGATAATGAAGCATTTGAATTTTTTTAATTGTCTTTACAAAAAGTGTTGACGATATGTTCAAACAATATTAATATTGCATTTAGAAAATGTTAGTCAAGCATTTGAAAAAAGTTAAATGTAAATAGAAAAAATGTTGACCATGTATTAAGAAAATGTTAATCTTGTATTTGAATTTTTTTAATAAAGCATTTGAAAAATATTTAAGTGTGTATAGGATAAATGACCAGGTATTCAAAAAATGTTAATATTTAATTTGAAAAATATTAATCAAGCATTTGAAAAATGTTTATAATGTGTATAGAATAAATGTTGACTATGTACTAAAAAAGTTAAATTTGCATTGAAAAAATGCTAAATGTGTATTAGAAAAATGTTGTTGACATATACTAAAATGAAAAAATGCAACAAAGAAAACCAAAAAAACTAAAATCGATAAGAAACAAAATAAACCAAGTAATAAAAGAAAATGCAAAAATCAAACCGTTGAAACAAATGTAAAAAAGAATGAAAAAATTGTGAAGAAAAAAGAAAAAAATGAAAAGAAATTGAAGAAAACCGAATAAATGGAGAAAGAAAAGAAATAAATCAGTAAAAATGGAGAAATAAATGACGAATAACCGATGGGAAACAAAGAAAAACAAAAAAAAATCCAAAGAAGATCAAATGAAAACTCAATTGTTTTCCCTAAATGTAGTCTACGTCCTGGTATTCACTGGGAACGCATCACTTACCCAGTGACTAGCTTCGCTACACACCGTTGAGGAGACCCAGGTACGAATGTTGGGATCTCTCTTCATTTTTTCCTTTAAAGGTGCGCTAACGGGCTTGTCCATTACAGTTGATGCATTCATTGCTATGTATTGCTTGCTGCGAGCAATAAGCAGTTGATTGTTCACTAAGTTATGAAGATGGGCGGCCCACTAAGACCATTTTGAAAGGTTCATGACCAGTTTTGGGAACCTTCTAGAAGGTTCTTGAACTAGTTTTTTTTATGTTTCATTTTACCTTTCATTTATTTTTCTTTTCTTTTTCGCCTTTTCTGTTTCTTTTTTAGACACATTACAAACGCAGAGGCTCATATATACGTGCATAGGCTCACCCTCATGAACACACACACACACCCTACCCTATGAACACTTCCGAGAGACTGAGCATGCATATCATCTTGAGATTGAGGAAGTCACCACAAACGCCTCGTAGTCGACGGGAACGTCCTCCCACTGAACGCGCATCGCCGGAAATTCTGAAATAAATTCAGAAAAATGCGGGCACCATGATTTGAATCCTGAAATAAAACTGCCTAATCTAATTCTCCCCCCCCCCCTCCCTTGAATTTCGCGGAGTAGGCCATGGGCAATTATCCCTTCCAATCAAACCATGACAAGCAACCACACATCAAACAATGTGAGACCCGTTCAAAAAAAGAAGTGAGACTAAGGCCATGTACAACACGACCCTAATGATGGGCGCTAAAGGCATGTATAATGGTTGATAAATGATAAGACAATCTTATTTTAAGCGTGACACATAATCTAGAGAAAATAATAAAAAAATGTAGAATGGATGATATCTTAGTCTTATCTTTGCTAATTAGATATCCCTAAATATATGGTGAGAGAAATTATGCTAAGAGATCATCTCTTAATTAAGAGAAGGGAAACCTTCCTTATAATTTCTCTCTCCTCCATCTTAATATTTGTCAAACGTGACAGTACTAAGATAGCACAATTGTATATGTCTTAAGTATAAAAATTTCAGCCGTTATTGCTAGTGTGGAGACAAATTTCTGGCGCCTACTAGCACACGCAGCCAGACTTGGCACCAAGCGCTTTCAGTTCACATGGTAGCTAGTTTGATGGGAGAGAACAAGCGTCTTACTACGCATTAGCGTTGGAAGCCCAGACTCTTAAGCAGACGCTAAATATTTTTATTTTTATTCTTTAAGCATCCACGTAAGCATATCTGTGTTGGATATGCCCTAAAGATCTACTTTCCAAGTCTAACCACTAGGCAAACTCCCTCTTAAGAACTCTCACTCTCTGTCAGGAGGAGGCAGGAGTTTTATTGTGAAAAAATGATTGAGGCGTTCGTGTGGCTGCGGGGCAGGACCAGCGTTTTTTTAATAAGCAGGTAGATCATTTTCTACCTTATGTATTTAAAACAGTGATGTTAGCACTGAACAACACGTGCAGCAGGCCATCACCAGACCTACATAAAGAGTTCAGCATGGGGGTGAAAGAGGGAGAGCTGTAGATAAAGTAGGCGGGCGTTATTACATTTGCCCAGGCTACTAATGCTTCTCTGATAGGCTCTTTTGGTTATCTCATTGTAAACGCGTCCCACACAAGAGTACTGCCCGAAGAAGACTTGCGCGTTCCTGGCGTTTCACAGGGCGACAACACATGTCGTAAAGAGCACGTGCCACAGCTTGCCATGTAAACTTCTTGGGTGCGTTGTGCTGAAGAGGTCATGGGCCTTTTCTGAAGAAATAGCTAGTACCTTTAGCCCGACCTTGGTCCACACCGTGTCTGCAAGCTTGCATCGTGGTAAGATGTGATGCATAGTTTCTGCAGCTGGGCATAAATCACACCCATTGTGTGTCACGGCCTTTGTCCAATACTTTCTAAGCATGTTGTTAAAGGAAATATGCCATATAGGCAATAATAAAGTTGTTATTTATATTTCCTTATATCATGATAAATGTTTATTATTCATGCTAGAATTGTATTAACCGGAAACTTAATACATGTGTGAATACATAGACAAACAGAGTGTCCCTAGTATGCATCTACTTGACTAGCTCGTTAATCAAAGATGGTTAAGTTTTCTAGCCATGGACATGTGTTGTCATTTGATGAACGGGATCACATCATTAAAGAATGAAGTGATGGACAAGACCCATCCGTTAGCTTAGCATTATGATCGTTTAGTTTATTGCTATTGCTTTCTTCATGGCTTATACATGTTCCTATGACTATGAGATTATGCAACTCCTGAATACCGGAGGAACACCTTGTGTCCTATCAAACGTCCCAACGTAACTGGGTGATTATAAAGATGCTCTACAGGTGTCTTCAATGGTGTTTGTCGAGTTGGCATAGATCGAGAATATGATTTGTCACTCCATGTTTCGGAGAGGTATCTCTGGGCCCTCTTGCTAATGCTCATCACTATAAGCCTTGCAAGCAAAGTGACTAATGAGTTAGTTGCGGGATGATGCATTACGGAACGAGTAAAGAGACTTGCCGGTAATGGGATTGAACTAGGTATGATGATACCGATGATCGAATCTCGGACAAGTAACATACCGATGACAAAAGGAACAAAGTATATTGTTATGCGGTTTGACCGATAAAGATCTTCGTAGAATATGTAGGAACCATTATGAGCATCCAGGTTCCGCTATTGGTTATTGACTAGAGATGTGTCTCGATCATGTCTACATAGTTCTCGAACCCATAGGGTCCGCACGCTTAACGTTCAATGACGATTCATATTATCAGTTATGTGATTTGATGTACCGAAGGTTGTTCGGAGTCCCGAATGAGATCGCGGACATGACGAGGAGTCTCGAAATGGTCGAGGCATAAAGATTGATATATTGGACCATGTTATTTGGACATCGGAAGTGTTCCGGATGGTTTCGGGTAAAACTGGAGTGCCGGAGGGGTTACCGGAACCCCCGGGGGAACTAATGGGCCACCATGGGCCTTAGTGGAGAGAGATGAGGGCAGCCAGGGCAGGCCGCACCCCCCCTCGCAGTCTGAATTGGACAAGGGAAGGGGGCGGCCCCCTCCTTTCCTTTTCCCTCTCTCCCTCTCCTTCCTTCCCCCTCTCTTCCTCTTGGTGGAATCCTACTAGGACTAGGAGTCCTAGTAGGACTCCCCTCCTTGGGCGCGCCCACTAGGGCCGGCTGATACGTCTCGGTCGTATTTACTTTTCCAAACACTTTTCCCTTGTTTTTGGACTCTAACTTGTATGATTTGAATGGAACTAATCCGGACTGACGCTGTTTTCAGCAGAACTGCCATGATGTTGTTTTATGTGCAGAAAACAAAAGTTCTCGGAATGATCTGAAACTCCACGGAATATCTTACAATAAATAATAAAAAATCCTCGCCAAAGATGAAGACCAAGGGGCCCACACCCTGTCCACGAGGGTGGGGGGCGCCCCCCTAGGGCGCGCCCCCTACCTCGTGGGCTCCCTGGAGACCTCCTGGCTCCAACTCCAACTCTATATATATGCTTTGGGGGAGAAAAAAATAGGGGAGAACATTTCATCGCGTTTTACGATACGAAGCCGCTGCAAAGCCCTAAAACCTCTCGGGAGGGCTGATCTGGAGTCCGTTCGGGGCTCCGGAGAGGGGGATTCGTCGCCGTCGTCATCATCAACCATCCTCCATCACCAATTTCATGATGCTCACCGCCGTGCGTGAGTAATTCCATCGTAGGCTTGCTGGACGGTGATGGGTTGGATGAGATTTACCATGTAATCGAGTTAGTTTTGTTAGGGTTTGATCCCTAGTATCCACTATGTTCTGAGATTGATGTTGCTATGACTTTGCTATGCTTAATGCTTGTCACTAGGGCCCGAGTGCCATGATTTCAGATCTGAACCTATTATGTTTTCATCAATATATGAGAGTTCTTGATCCTATCTTGCAAGTCTATAGTCACCTATTATGTGTTATGATCCGTTAACCCCGAAGTGACAATAATCAGGATACTTACCGGTGATGACCGTAGTTTGAGGAGTTCATGTATTCACTATGTGCTAATGCTTTGTTCTGGTTCTCTATTAAAAGGAGGCCTTAATATCCCTTAGTTTCCATTAGAACCCCGCTGCCACGGGAGGGTAGGACAAAAGATGTCATGCAAGTTCTTTTCCATAAGCACGTATGACTCTATTCAGAATACATGCCTACATTACATTGATGAATTGGAGGTAGTTCTGTGTCACCCTATTTTATGACTGTTACATGATGAACCACATCCGGCATAATTATCCATCACCGATCTGATGCCTACGAGCTTTCCATATACTGGTTTACGCTTATTTACTTTCCCGTTGCTATTGTTACAATCACTACATAATACCAAAAATATTACTTTGCTTGCATTACTCTTTTGTTACCGTTACCACCACTATCGTATTACTTTGCTACTAAACACTCTGCTGCAGACACTAAGTTTCCAGGTGTGGTTCAATTGACAACTCAACTGCTAATACTTGAGAATATTCTTTGGCTCCCCTTGTGTCGAATCAATAAATTTGGGTTGAATACTCTACCCTCAAAAGCTGTTGCGATCCCCTATACTTGTGGGTTATCAAGACTAATTTCTGGCGCCGTTACCAATGAGCATATCTCTATTCTTTGAGTCACTTGGGATTTATATCTGCTGGACACTATGAAGAATTTGAAAGACGCTAAGACAACAATTTATCCCTCAACTACGAGGGGAGGTAAGGAACTGCCATCTAGCTCTGCACTTGATTCACCTTCTGTTATGAGTAAGCTTGCGACACCTAAACCTGCTTCTGCTATTCGTTCTGATATGTCGCATGTTATTGATAATGCTACTTCTGCTATACATGATACTTATGATGAAACTACTTCTATGCTTGATACTACTGTGCCACTTGGTGATTTTCTCGAGGAACGACTTGCTAGGGCTAGAGAGATTGAAAATATTGAATCTGATTATGATGATGAAAGTGATGATGAAGAATCACTTGTTATTCCCGAGGGTTATTTATTTGATCAAGAATCCTATTTAGCTATTTTAGCTTGCAAAGATAGATATGAACTCAAAAGGTTATTAGCTAAATGGAATAAGCAATCTCTAAATGCTAGGATGAAACCTGACCCTGCTTTTGCTACTTCACCTATCTGTGTTACTGACAAGGATTATGAATTCTCTGTTGATCCTGTTATAATTACTTTGGTTGAATCTGATCCTTTTAATGGCTATGAATCTGAAACTGTTGTGGCACATCTTACTAAATTAAATGATATAGCCACCCTGTTCACTAATGATGAGAGATCTCACTATTTTTATATCCTTAAAATATTTCCGTTCTCATTAAAGGGTGATGCTAAGATATGGTTTAATTCTCTTGATCCTGGTTGTGTGTGTAGCCCCCAGGATATGATTTACTACTTCTCTGCTAAATATTTCCCTGCTCATAAGAAACAAGCTGCTTTAAAGGAAATATACAACTTTGTGCAAATTAAAGAAGAGAGTCTCCCACAAGCTTGGGGGAGGCTTCTCAAGTTACTTAATGCTTTGCCTGGTCATCCTCTTAAGAAAAATGAAATACTTGATATCTTTTATAATGGACTAACCGATGCTTCCAGAGATTACCTGGATAGTTGTTCTGGTTCTCTTTTCAGGGAAAGAACACCGGATGAAGCTGAAATCTTATTGAATAATATGTTGACAAATGAAAATAATTGGGCACCTCCTGAGCCAGCTCTTGCTCCAACTAATGATCCTATTCCTAAACCAACTCCGAAGAAGAGAGGTGTTCTATTTCTCAGTCCCGAAGATATGCAAGAGGCAAAGAAATCTATGAAAGAAAAAGGTATTAAAGCTGAAGATGTTAAGAATTTACCTCCTATTGAAGAAATACATGGTCTTAATTTACTGCCTATTGAAGAAACATATGATCTTAATCCTTTATTTATTGAAGAACCTCCAGACCTCGATAAACCAACACAGGTAGTAAAGGTAAATTTTCTCTATAGATATGATAGAGCTGAAATCCCTCCTACTAAAATTGCTAGTCAGTGCTTGGATGAGTATGATAATTTTATGTTTAAGCAAGAAGACTTCAATGCTTATTTTGGTAGACAATTAAAACAAGATGATGATATGATTAAATACTTGGGTGATTATATGGCTAATATTAGAGGTGAACTTAAACTTGTTAGCAAACATGCTTCTATGGTTACCACTCAAGTAGAACAAGTACTTAAAGCTCAAAAGGAATTGCTCAATGAGATGAATAGTAAGAAAAATAATTATGCTGTTAAAGTGGCTACTAGAACTGGTAGAATGACTCAGGAACCTTTGTATCCTGAAGGCCAGTCTAAGAGAATTGAGCAAGATTCTCAGAGAAATAAAATTGATGCACCTAGTTCTTCTAAAAGGAAGAAAAAGAAAAATGATAGAACTGTGCAAACTTCTAGTGAACCTATTGTTGAACCACCTGATAATCCAAATGATATCTCTATGTCTGATGCTGAAACACAATCTGGCAATGAACATGAACCTAATGAAAATGTTAATGATGATGTTCATAATAATGCTCAACCTAGTAATGATAATGATGTGGAAACTGAACCTGCTGTTGATCTTGATAACCCACAATCATAGAATCAACGTTATGATAAGAAAGACTTTGTTGCTAGGAAACATGGTAAAGAAAGAGAACCTTGGGTTCAGAAACCCATGCCTTTTCCTCCCAAACCATCCAAGAAAAAGGATGATGAGGATTTTGAGCGCTTTGCTGAAATGATTAGACCTATCTTTTTGCGTATGCGTTTGACTGATATGCTCAAAATGAATCCTTATGCTAAGTACATGAAAGATATTGTTACAAATAAAAGAAAGATACCAGAAGCTGAAATTTCCATCATGCTTGCTAATTATACTTTTAAGGGTGGAATACCAAAGAAACTTGGAGATCCAGGAGTACCTACTATACCATGCTCCATTAAAAGAAACTATGTTAAAACTGCTTTATGTGATCTTGGAGCCGGTGTTAGTGTTATGCCTCTCTCTTTATATCGTAGACTTGACTTGAATAAGTTGACACCTACTAAAATATCTTTGCAAATGGCTGATAAATCGACTGCTATACCTGTCGGCATTTGTGAGGATGTGCCTGTTGTGGTTGCAAATGTTACTATTTTAACGGACTTTGTTATTCTTGATATTCACGAGGACGATAGTATGTCTATTATTCTTGGAAGACCTTTTCTTAATACTGCAGGGGCTATTATTGATTGCAACAAAGGCAATGTCACTTTTCATGTTAATGGTAATGAGCATACGGTACATTTTCCGAGGAAACAACCTCAAGTTCATAGTATCAATTCTATCGGAAAAATTCCATCGATTATATTTGGAGGTTTTGAATTTCCTCTTCCTACTGTCAAGAAGAAATATGATATACTTATTATTGGGGATGTGCATATCCCCGTTGAGGTAACCTAGTGTTATTCGAAATTTCTCCGGTTTCATGTTAATCGGAATGAGTTTGTTAACAAGACTTGATCAACCTTGTTAGTGGATTCCTTTTGATGAGCATGAGATGGATGAAACTAGAAGCACAACCTTCTGTACCCTCTCTATACTTTCTGTTATTTAGTTGAAATAAAGTAAAAATAAATAATTTTCTGTCTGTTATCTGATTATCCGTGCAATATAAAAATACCTCGAAAATAGAAGTTCTCCAAATGCCCTGAAAATTAAATATGATTTTTTCTAGAATATTTGAAGATTTATGGAACAAAGAACACACCAGGGGGGCCAACCACCTTGCCATGAGGGTGGAGGGCGTGCCCACCCCCCTGGGACTGTTGTTAGTTGGTGGAGGGGGAGTAAAAACTTTACCATTCTGTTTGGGAACCGCCTATAATGTGTGTAGCATGGAAGATATCGCCATCTCTTGGTTGTTATGTTGACAATGAAAGTAGACTGCTCAAAATATTATTCACCTCTATTTCAAAACCGAGCTCTGGCACCTCTACAAATCCCTGCTTCCCTCTGTGAAGGGCCTATCTATTTACTTTTATGTTGAGTCATCACCCTCTTATTAAAAGCACTAGCTGGAGAGCGCATCTGTCATTTGCATTCATCATTGTTAATTTATATTGGGTGTGACTATGATTGGATCTCTTTTACCATGAATTACAATGTCTAGTCAGTCCTTGATCTTGAAAGGTGCTCTGCATTTATGTTTTGCGGTCTCAGAAAGGGCTAGCGAGATACCATCTTGTTATATCATATTATGATTGTTTTGAGAAAGTGTTGTCATCCGAGATTTATTATTATGGCTTGCTAGTTGATTATGCTATTGATATGGGTAATCATGAGACCTGAGAATTATTGCAAATGTGGTTAGTTATGATCTTTGCTGAAAACTTGAATGCTAGCTTGACATATTTATAACAACAAGAGCAAACCGAGTTTGTAAAAGTTTTTCTTTATTTCTTTCAGTTTATCAACTGAATTGCTTGAGGACAAGAAATGGTTTAAGCTTGGGGGAGTTGATACGTCTCCGTCGTATCTACTTTTCCAAACACTTTTGCCCTTGTTTTGGACTCTAACTTGTATGATTTGAATGGAACTAACCCGGACTGACGCTGTTTTCAGCAGAACTGCCATGATGTTGTTTTATGTGCAGAAAACAAAAGTTCTTGCCATGGAATATCTTACAATAAATAATAAAAATCCTTGCCAAAGATGAAGACTAGGGGGCCCACACCCTGTCCACGAGGGTGGGCGGCCCCCCTAGGGCGCGCCCCCTACCTCGTGGGCCCCCTGGAGACCTCCCGACTCCAAATCCAACTCTATATATCTGCTTTCGGGGAGAAAAAAATAGGGGAGAAGATTTCATCGCGTTTTATGATACGAAGCCGCCGCCAAGCCCTAAAACCTCTCGGGAGGGCTGATCTGGAGCCCGTCCGGGGCTCCGGAGAGGGGGATTCGTCACCGTTGTCATCATCAACCATCCTCCATCACAAATTTCATGATGCTCACCGCCGTGCATGAGTAATTCCATCGTAGGCTTGCTGGACGGTGATGGGTTGGATGAGATTTACCATGTAATCGAGTTAGTTTTGTTAGGGTTTGATCCCTAGTATCCACTATGTTCTGAGATTGATGTTGCTATGACTTTGCTATGCTTAATGCTTGTCACTAGGGCCCGAGTGCCATGATTTCAGATATGAACCTATTATGTTTTCATCAATATATGAGAGTTCTTGATCCTATCTTGCAAGTCTATAGTCACCTATTATGTGTTATGATCCGTTAACCCCGAAGTGACAATAATCGGGATACTTACCGGTGATGACCGTAGTTTGTGGAGTTCATGTATTCACTATGTGCTAATGCTTTGTTCCGGTTCTCTATTAAAAGGAGGCCTTAATATCCCTTAGTTTCCATTAGGACCCCGCTGCCACGGGAGGGTAGGACAAAAGATGTCATGCAAGTTCTTTTCCATAAGCACGTATGACTCTATTCGGAATACATGCCTACATTACATTGATGAATTGGAGCTAGTTCTGTGTCACCCTATGTTATGACTGTTACATGATGAACCACATCCGGCATAATTATCCATCACTGATCCGATGCCTACGAGCTTTCCATATACTGGTTTACGCTTATTTACTTTCCTGTTGCTATTGTTACAATCACTACATAATACCAAAAATATTACTTTTCTTTCATTACTCTTTTGTTACCGTTACCACCACTATCGTATTACTTTGCTACTAAACACTCTGCTGTAGACACTAAGTTTCCAGGTGTGGTTGAATTGACAACTCAGCTGCTAATACTTGAGAATATTCTTTGGCTCCCCTTGTGTCGAATCAATAAATTTGGGTTGAATACTCTACCCTCGAAAGCTGTTGCGATCCCCTATACTTGTGGGTTATCACCGGCCAACCTCCTCCTCCCTTCCTTTATATACGGGGGAGGGGGGCACCCCATAGATACACAAGTTGATCTTTTAGCCGTGTGCGGTGCCCCCTCCACAGTTACACACCTCGGTCATATCATTGTAGTGCTTAGGCGAAGCCCTGCGTCGGTAACTTCATCATCACCATCACCACGCCGTCGTGCTGACGGAACTCTCCCTCTCTCAACTGGATCAAGAGTTCGAGGGATGTCATCGAGCAGAACGTGTGCTGATCGCGAAGGTGCCGTACGTTCGGTACTTGGATTGGTTGGATCGCGAAGACGTTCGACCACATCAACCGTGTTACTAAACGCTTCCGCTTTCGGTCTATGAGGGTACATAGACACACTCTCCCCTCTTGTTTCTATGCATCTCCTAGATAGATCTTGCGTGATCGTAGGTAAACTTTTTGAAATACTGCGTTCCCCAACAGTGGCATCCGAGCCAGGTCTATGCGTAGATGCTATATGCACGAGTAGAATACAAAGAGTTGTGGGCGATAATAGTAATACTGCTTACCATCATGTCATACTTTGATTCGGCAATACTGTTGGATGAAGCAGCCCAGACCGACATTACATGACCACGTTCATGAGACTAGTTCTACCGCCGTGCTTCGCACACAGGTGGCTAGTGGATGTCTGTTTCTCCAGCTTTAGTTGAATCGAGTTTGACTATGCCCGGTCCTTGTTGAAGGTTAAAACAGCACACTTGACGAAAAATCGTTGTGGTTTTGATCCGTAGGTAAGAACAGTTCTTGCTAGAAGCCCATAGCAGCTACGTAAAACTTGCAACAACAAAGTAGAGGACGTCTAACTTGTTTTTGCAGGGCATGTTGTGATGTGATATGGTCAAGACGTGACGATATATAAATTGTTGTATGAGATGATCATGTGTTGTAAAAGTTATCGGCAACTGGCAGGAGCCATATGGTTGTCGCTTTATTGTATGAAATGCAATCACCATGTAATTGCTTTACTGTATCACTAAGCGGTAGCGATAGTCGTAGAAGCAATAGTTGGCGAGACGACAACGATTCTATGATGGAGATCAAGGTGTCAAGCCGGTGACGATGGTGATCATGATGGTGCTTTGGAGATGGAGATCAAAGGCACAAGATGATGATGGCCATATCATATCACTTATTTTGATTGCATGTGATTTTTATCTTTTATGCATCTTATTTCGCTTAGTACGGTGGTAGCATTATAAGATGATTGAGGGAGTCCTCGACTAAGGGGTCCTCGGGCGTCCGGCCTGTTGGTCATGGGCCGGACTAATGGGCTGTGAAGATACGAAGACCGAAGACTGCACCCGTGTCCGGATGGGACTCTCCTTGGCGTGGAAGGCAAGCTTGGCGACCGGATATGTAGATTCCCTTCTTTGTAACCGACCTTGTGTAACCCTAGATCCTCCCAGTGTGTATATAAACCGGAGGACTTAGTCCGGATAGGAGACTCATTATCATAGAAGCTAGACCTCTAGGGTTTAGCCATTACGATCTCGAGGTAGACCAACTCTTGTAATACTCATATTCATCAATATCAATCAAGCAGGACGTAGGGTATTACCTCCATAGAGAGGGCCCGAACCTGGGTAAACATCGTGTCCCTTGTCTCCTGTGACCATCGACCTTAGACGCACACTTCGGGACCCCCTACCCGAGATCTGCCGGTTTTGACACCAACTTTGGTGCTTTCATTGAGAGTTCCTCTGTGTTGTTGCTAAAAGGTTTGATGGCCCCTTCAATCGTCAATAATGACGCCGTCCAAGGAGAAATTTTCTCCCCGGATAGATCTTCGTGTTCGGCGGCTTCGCACTGCCGGCCAACTCGTCTGGCCATCTGGAGCAGATCAAAAGCTACGCCCCTGGCCATTAGGTCAGATTCGGGAGCTTGAACTACGTTGCGGATATAGGTGGAGACTTGATCTTCACTGGATTCGAGACCACGGTAGCCGCTCCTGGTCACCCCGATGATCATGACCTAAATCTATCATCTGGCCGCATCCAGGAGATTGCCTCTGTGACCGCTCTGGCCCTAGATCCGAAGCAAGCTGCGCCATCCAAGGACGGGAGGATCAACCCCACCACAGAGGCCACAGATCCCATGGCGCTGGATCCACACATACACTCAACCTCTCATGGCGTCTTTGTCACCGGAACTCCAGACTCGTCTCCGGCCGTAAGTTCCGAACCACGTGAGCCCGCGGACGCCGAACTTGATCGTTTATCGATCTTCAAGTTCAGCGCCGCAGACATCTTCCAGCACTCGCCTTTGGGCTATGTGCTAAACTCATTAAAGAACCTATCCTTGGCGGAGGACTCACAGCCGAACTATATCCGGCTCGAACTAGGGGCTGACGGTGGAGAATTTTGCTTCTCGCCCGCCACCCACTTCATATCCACGGTCGAGGATTTGACCAACGAACTTGATTACGACTCCGAAGACATCGATGGTATGGATGACGATGTCAGAGAAGAAGAGGCTCAGAACCCGCCGTTCACCGGACGCTGGACGGCCACTTCCTCGTATGATGTATACATGGTGGATGTACCAAAGGAGAAGAGCGGCGAGGACAAGGAAGATCCAGCTGAGGATAAATTACGTTCTGAAATACAGTCCAAGCGCCAGCGTCAGTGGCGCCGCTCTAAGTCACGCCGTAGTATAGACAGCAACACCGGCACAGGAGAAGATAATACTCGAGAAGGTGCCGAAGACAACGAAGACCCCATTGAAACAGCTAATGAACAAGATGAACGGGAAGATGGGAAGGCTAGCCCTGGCAAGCAGGCCATGCACAAAGACTCAGAAGACGGAAGTTATCTTCTGCTCTCCGAGGATGAGGTGAGCCTCGGCACCGATGATTTCATCGTGCCTGAGGAACCTCTGGAGTAGGAGTGCTTCAAGCGCCAGCTCATCGCCACGGCAAGGAGCCTGAAAAAGAAGCAGCAGCAGCTTCAAGCTGACCAAGATCTGCTCAATGATAAATGGACGGATGTCCTAGCAGCCGAAGAGTACGGCCTCAAGCTCCCAACCAAAAGCTACCAAAAGCGCAAATTGCTACCTCAGTTTGACGAGGAGGCGCCGAACTACATACCTCCATCGTATAATGCGGTTAACCGACCACTACGTTGTCGAGACAAAACGGCAAGTCACGCCGAACACTAGCCAGCCCCACCTCAGTGCACAGGCAGAGGTAAATTAGCCCATGGTCATACATATGACCTCCGGCAAAACCTGAACAATAAAGCAGGACATACTAGATCAATCTACGGATCGCGAGGGCGTGCCTCGACATGACGACGGCCACCTACTCGTACATGACAAACTTAGTCATGCGCGGGCCAAAAACCGCAGACGGACTCCATCAGAGCTATGTCGCGATACGACCCGATATAGAGGCGCCACACACCCTCATTGCTTCACTGATGAGGTCCTCGATCATGAATTCCCAGAAGGGTTCAAACACGTGAATATAGAATCATACGATGGAACCATGGACCCCGCGGTGTGGATCGATGACTTCATTCTCCACATTCATATGGCCCGCGGCGATGACCTCCACGCCATCAAATACCTCCCTTTAAAACTCAAGGGGCCAGCTCGGCACTGGCTCAACAGTCCGCTTGCAAATTCTATTGGCAGTTGGGAGGACTTGGAAGAGGCCTTCCTGATAACTTCCAAGGTACATATGTTCGACCTCCGGACGTTGATGACTTAAGCCATATAGTTCAACAGCCCGGAGAGTCCGCCAGGAAATTCTGGACTAGGTTCTTAACAAAAAAGAACCAAATCATCGATTGTCTGGATGCCGAACCTTAGCAGCCTTCAAGCACAGCATCCGCGACGAATGGCTCGCTCGCCACCTCGGCCAAGAAAAGCCAAAATCCATGGAAGCCCTCACGGCACTCATGACCCGCTTTTGTGCGGGCGAGGATAGTTGGTTGGCCCGTAGCAAAAACAACGCAAGCGACACCGGCACCCCTGAAGCTAAAACTAGCAAAGACAAGTCTCGACGCAACAGATACAAGCGCCGAAACAACAGTGATAACACCGAAGACACGACAGTTAATGCCGGATTTAGGGGCTCTAAGTCCGGTCAGTGGAAGAAGCCGTTCCAAAAGAACAATTCAGGCCCATCCAGCTTGGACCGCATACTTGATCGTCCGTGCCAGATTCATGGCACCCCAGACAAGCCACCCAATCATACAAATAGAGACTGATTGGTTTTGAAACAGGCTGACAAATTGAAGCCGAGAACAGGGAAAAGGGATCGCAAAGTGAGGACGATGATGAAGATCCCCAGCAACCGAACATAGGGGGACAGAAGAAGTTTCCCCCTCAGGTCAAAACAGTGAACATGATATACGCTACCCACATCCCCAAGAGGGAGCGCAAGCGCGCGCTCAGGGACGTCTACGGATAGAGCGAGTCGCCCCAAAATTTAACCCATGGTCGTCGTGCCCGATCACCTTTGATCGTCGGGATCATCCGACCAGTATCCGTCACGGTGGCTCAGCCGCACTGGTCCTGGACCCAATAATTGATGGGTTCCACCTGACTCGCGTCCTTATGGACGGATGTAGCAGCCTTAATCTACTCTATCAGGATACAACGCGAAAAATGGGCATTGACCCATCTCGGATCAAGCCTACTGATACGTCTCCATCGTATCTATAATTTCTGATTGTTCCATGCCAATATTATTCAACTTTCATATACTTTTGACAACTTTTTATACTATTTTTGGGACTAACATATTGATCTAGTGCCCAGTGCCAGTTCCTGTTTGTTGCATGTTTTATGTTTCGCAGAAACCCCATATCAAACGGAACCCAAAAGGAATAAAAATGGATGGAGAATATTTTTGGAATATTTGGAGAATTCCGGAAGAAAAATCCATGCAAGACGGTGCCCAAGGGAGGCACGAGGCAGGGGGGCGCGCCCCTAACCCTCATGGGCCCCCCGTAAGGCGGTTGATGCCCTTCTTCAGCCGCAAGAAAGCTAATTTTTAGGGAAAAATCACGGCGAAGATTTTAGTCCAATCAGAGTTACGGATCTCCATATATATATATGAAACGGTGAAAGGGCAGTCGAATAGAACGCAGAAACAGAGAGACAGAGAGACAAATCCAATCTCGGAAGGGCTCTCGCCCATCCTACGCCATGGAGACCATGGACCAGAGGGGAAACCCTTCTCCCACCTAGGGAGAAGGTCAAGGAAGAATAATAAGGAAGGGGGGCCCCTCTCCCCCTCTCTTCTGGTGGCGGCGGAACACCATCAGGGCCATCATCATCACCACAATCTTCACCAACAACTTCACTGCCATCATCACCAACTCTTCCCCCCTCTATGCAGCAGTGTAATCCCACTGTAATCTCTACTTAAACATGGTGCTCAACGCTATATATTATTTCCCAATGATGTATGGCTATCCTATGATGTTTGAGTAGATCTGTTTTGTCCTATGGGCTATTTGATGATCGTGATTGGTTTGAGTTGCATATTTTATTGTTGGTGCTGTCCTATGGTGCTCTCCATGTCGCTCAAGCATGAGGGATCCCCGATGTAGGGTTTGCAATATGTTCATGATTTTCTTATGGTGGGTGGCGTGAGTGAAAGAAGCATATACCCGAGTAAGTAGGTTGTTTGCGTATGTGATAAAGAGGACTTGATGCTTTAATGCTATGGTTGGGTTTTACCTTAATGATCTTTAGTAGTTGCAGTTGCTTGCTAGAGTTCCAATCATAAGTGCATATGATCCAAGTAGAGAAAGTATGTTAGCTTATGCCTCTCCCTCAAATAAAATTGCAATAATGATTACCGGTCTAGTTATCGATTGCCTAGGGACAAATAACTTTCTTGTGACAAAAAGCTCTATAATAAAACTAATTTAGTTGTGTCTTTATCTAAACAGCCCCTACTTATTATTTACGTGCTCTTTATTATCTTGCAAACCTATCCAAAAACACCTACAAAGTACTTCTAGTTTCATACTTGTTCTAGGTAAAGCGAACGTTAAGCATGCGTAGAGTTGTATCGGTGGTCGATAGAATTTGAGGGAATATTTGTTCTACCTTTAGCTCCTCGTTGGGTTCGAAACTCTTACTTATCAAAAGAGGCTACAGTTGATCCCCTATACTTGTGGGTTATCAAGACCTTTTTCTGGCGCCGTTGCCAGGGAGCAATAGCGTGGGGTGAATAATCTCATGTGTGCTTGTTTGCTTTATCACTAAATAGTTTTTATTTGCTGTTCTTAGTTGTTCTTTATCTTTAGTTATGGGTAGGAAACGTAAAATACCAAAAAAATTAGTTGTACCTACTGAACCAATGGTTGAAGAACCACTCAAAATCTATCACACTCCTGAAGCTTATTACTTGGATCATCTTCGATCCCTTTGTGCTCGTGCTGAAACCCCAACTAGCTTAGTTGAGGGCAAATCTTTAGATGAGCATGCTTGTTATGTGCGACACCGTATATCTGAAAAAGGGAAATGTTTACTGGACCAAATTCATCGTTTGCAATGCTATGCTTGGAATTTATGTGAAATATATGATTTTACTTGTTGTTCTAAAAACCCTAAGAAACACATTCCCTATCAATGTGAGTTTAGTGATAATGGAATCACATCTTCGTATGCTAAAGGTGTTTATAGTTACTATGATGTTCAACAAATTGAAGAATTTGTTGCTTCTAAGGGTGCTTATGAAATTGCTTCTTTGATTGAAAAGTATGATGCTACTCTTTACAAATCTAAATTTTTTGCCATACTTAAATATTGCTATGATAATTATGCTTCTAATGCCTATGTTGAACCACATATTGAGGATTACTCCGCTGTCCAAGAAGAGACTAATATTTTGCAGGAGTCTATGGAAGAAGAAATTGATGAAACTGTGAGCTCATTGGATGAAAAAGATGATGAGGAGAGCGAAGAACAAAAGGAGGAAGAGCGGATTAGCTACCCGTGCCCACCTTCTAATGAGAGTAACTCATACATTGTTTAATTTCCCTTCGTGCTTACCGAAGGATGATCGCTATGATGATTGTTATGATCCCGTTGATTCTCTGAAATATCCATTTTTGATGATGCTTGCTATGCTTGTGGCCAAGATGCCAATATGAATTATGCTTATGGAGATGAACTTGCTATAGTTCCTTATGTTAAACATGAAATTGTTGCTATTGCACCCACGCATGATAGTCCTATTATCTTTTTGAATTCTCCCAACTACACTATATTGGAGAAGTTTACCCTTATTAAGGATTATATTGATGGGTTGCATTTTACTATTAGACATGATGATTTTGATAGATATAATATGCATGTTCTTGCTGCTCCTACTTGCAATTATTATGAGAGAGGAACTACATCTCCGCCTCTTTATGTTTCCCACATGATAAAATTGCAAGAAACTGCTTATGCTATGTATTGGCCTTTACTTGATGTGCATGAATTGTTCTTGTATGACATGCCGATGCATAGGAAGAGATTTAGACTTCGTCATTGCTTGATATATGTTACTTTGTGATCACTACTAAATCACAAATCATTGTTAATTAAAATTGGCTTTGATATACCTTGGGATCCGGGTGGATTCACTACTTGAGCACTATATGCCTAGCTTAATGGATTTAAAGAAAGCGCTGCCAGGGAGACAACCCGGAAGTTTTAGAGAGTCATTTATTTCTGTTGTGTGCTTTTATAAAGTTTAAAAATAAAAATAATGTGCCAAGGTTTGTCTTTAGGATGTTTTAGATGCTTGTTGGTTTGTACGGTGCAGGACAGAAACTTTTGCTGTAGTGCACGATTTTACATTTTTTAATGGAACATTAAACGGTTCTAAAACTTTTTGCACTCTATTTATATACAAATTGTTTATGTTTCCTAATTTTGGTAGAATTTTTGGAGTAGCATAGGTATGGTGAATGTTCAGATTATTAAAGACTGTTCTGTTTTAGACAGATTCTGTTTTTGATGCATAGTTTGCTTGTTTTGATGAAACTATCAATTTATATCAGTGGATTAAGCCATGGAAAAGTTATATTACAGTAGCTACAATGCAAAAACAAAATATGAATTGGTTTGCAACAGTACTTAGAGTAGTGGTTTGCTTTATTATACTAACGGATCTTACCGAGTTTTCTGTTGAAGTTTTGTGTGGATGAAGTGTTCGAAGATCGAGGATGTCTCGATATGAGGATAAGGAGGAGAGGCAAGAGCTCAAGATTGGGGATGCCGAAGGCACCCCAAGTAAATATTCAAGGAGACTCAAGCGTCTAAGCTTGGGGATGCCCCAGAAGGCATCCCCTCTTTCTTCAACAAGTATCGGTATGTTTTCGGATTTGTTTCGTTTATGTGATATGTGCGATCTTGGAGCGTATTTTGCTTTAGTTTTCATTTTTCTTTTATGCACCATGCTGGTATGAGATAGTCCTTGGTTGATTTATAGAATGCTCTTTGCACTTCACTTATATCTTTTGAGTATGGCTTTATAGAATGCTTCATGCGCTTCACTTATATCATTTGAAGTTTGGATTGCCTGTTTCTCTTTACATAGAAAACTGCCATTTGTACAATGCTCTTTTGCTTCACTTATACTTGTTAGAGCGTGGGCATATCTTTTGTAGAAAGAATTAAACTCTCTTGCTTCACTTATATCTATTTAGAGAGATGACAGGAACTGGTCATTCACATGGTTAGTCATAAAATCCTACATAAAACTTGTCGATCACTGAATATGATGTGTTTGATTCCTTTGAATAGTTTTGCGATATAAAGATGGTGATATTAGAGTCATGCTAGTGGGTAGTTGTGGATTAGTAGAAATACTTGTGTTGAGGTTTGTGATTCCCGTAGCATGCACGTATGGTGAACCGTTATGTAACAAAGTCGGAGCATGATTTATTTATTGATTGTCTTCCTTATGAGTGGTGGTCGGGGACGAGCGATAGTATTTTCCTACCAATCTATCCCCCTAGGGGCATGCGTAGTAGTACTTTGCTTCGAGGGCTAATAAACTTTTGCAATAAGTATATGAGTTCTTGATGACTAATGTGAGTCCATGGATTATACGCACTCTCACCCTTCCATCATTGCTAGCCTCTTCGGTACCGTGCATTGCCCTTTCTCACCTCGAGAGTTGGTGCAAACTTCGTCGGTGCATCCAAATCCCGTGATATGATATGCTCTTTCACACATAAACCTCCTTATATCTTCCTCAAAACAGCCACCATACCTACCTATTATGGCATTTCCATAGCCATTCCGAGATATATTGCCATGCAACTTCCATCATCATCATATACATGACTTGAGCATTTATTGTCATATTGCTTTGCATGATTGTAAGATAGCTAGCATGATGTTTTCATGGCTTGTCCGTTTTTTGATGTCATTGCTACGCTAGATCATTGCACATCTCGGTACAGCGTCGGAGGCATTCATATAGAGTCATATCTTTGTTCTAGTATCGAGTTGTAAGTAAATAAAAGTGTGATGATCATCATTATTAGAGCATTGCCCCATTCAAAAAAAAGGAGAGGCCAAAGAAGCCTAAATAAAAAAAGGGGCCAAAGAAGCCCGCAAAAAAAGAAAAAAAGAAAAAAAAGAAAAAAGGGGGCAATGTTACTATCCTTTTACCACACTTGTGCTTCAAAGTAGCACCATGTTCTTCATGATAGAGAGTCTCTTATTTTGTCACTTTCATATACTAGTGGGAATTTTCATTATAGAACTTGGCTTGTATATTTCGATGATGGGCTTCCTCAAATGCCCGAGGTCTTCATGAGCAAGCAAGTTGGATGCACACCCACTTAGTTTCATTTTGAGCTTTCATACACTTATAGCTCTAGTGCATTCGTTGCATGGCAATCCCTACTCCTCACATTGACATCAATTGATGGGCATCTCCATAGCCCGTTGATTAACCACGTCGATGTGAGACTTTCTCCTTTTTTGTCTTCTCCATAGAACCTCCCCCATCATATTCTATTCCACCTATAGTGCTATGTCCATGGCTCACGCTCATGTATTGCGTGAGGGTTGAAAAAGCTGAAGCGCGTTAAAAATTATGAACCAATTGCTTGGCTTGTCATCGGGGTTGTGCATGATGTGAATATTTTGTGTGGTGAAGATGGAGCATAGCTAGACTATATGATTTTGTAGGGATAACTTTCTTTGGCCGTGTTATTTTGAAAAGACATGATCGTTTTATTAGTAGGCTTGAAGTATTATTGTTTTTATGTCAAATGATAGACTATTGCTTTGAATCACTCGTATCTTAATATTCATGCCATGATTAGATACATAATGAAGATTATGCTAGGTAGCATTCCACATCAAAAAATATCCTTTTATCATTTACCTACTCGAGGACGAGCAGGAATTAAGCTTGGGGATGCTGATACGTCTCCATCGTATCTATATTTTTTTATTGTTCCATGTCAATATTATTCAACTTTCATATACTTTTGGCAACTTTTATACTATTTTTGGGACTAACATATTGATCCAGTGCCAGTTCCTGTTTGTTGCATATTTTATGTTTCGCAGAAACCCCATATCAAAAGGAATCCAAACGGGGTAAAAACAGACGGAGAATATTTTTGGAATATTTGGAGAATTCCGGAAGAAAAATCCACGTGAGACGGTGCCCGAGGGAGGCACGAGGCAGGGGGCACGCCCCACCCCCTGGGCGCGCCCCTGACCCTCGTGGGCCCCCCGTAAGGCGGTTGATGCCCTTCTTCGGCCGCAAGAAAGCTAATTTTTAGGAAAAAATCACGGCGAAGATTTTAGTCCAATCGGAGTTACGGATCTCCATATATATACGAAACGGTGAAAGGGCAGCCGAACAGAACGCAGAAATAGAGAGAGACAGAGAGGCAGATCCAATCTCGAAGGGGCTCTCGCCCCTCCCACGCCATGGAGACCATGGACCAGAGGGGAAAACCTTCTCGCACCTAGGGAGAAGGTCAAGGAACACTACAAAAAAATACACTTCCGTGATGATACGTGTTTGTCACAGTAGGTCGCTTTTTTGTCATGCATGTACATCCATGACAAATTTATGACAGAATCAAGATAGTCATACCTGTGCTGTCGTAGAAGTGTTCCATGACATTACCAAAATTATCATCACGGAAGTGTCCACTTCCATGATGATAAATCACGTGTCACAGAAGTGCTTTCGTCAAGGGTGACCGACATGTGGCATCCATCGTAACGGAACGCCGTTAAGCTATCGGGTCGGGTTTTGGATCCGATAACCCGTTAACAGCCCCGACCAATGGGGATTTTCCACGTGTAAAATCATCATTGGCTGGAGGAAACACGTGTCGGCTCATCGTCGGGACAGATGTCATCCACTCATTGGACAGAAGGCGCCTATGATACATTGACATGTGGCACGGCCCAACAGAGGCCCATTCCTGTGAAAAGGCCGGCCCGTTTGACTTGGTCAAAAGGTGGCGGGCCGGCCCATGGAAAGCCTGTTAACGGCCTGTTCGCATATAGCCCATTTACAGCCCGCTAACCCGAGGCCCGTTACGCCCTATCCGAATTAGGCCCAGTAGCATCATCTGGGCCATCCAATATGATTCCAGCCCGTTTTCACTTCTGGCCCATGTATGGCCCATGACGTCTTTCGGCCCATATGAGGCCCTATGTAACTCTTGGCCTATTAACCGCCCGTGGTGAAATTGGCCCGTAATGAACAGTGTATCACTTTACACCCATTAACGGCCCGTGGTGAAACTGGCCCGTAATGAACAATGTATCACTTTATACCCATTAACGGCTCATTATTCCGTTGGGCCGTCTCCAACCCATGTTATCTTTCGGCCTTCTCAGAGCCCATTTATTCTTGGGATCATTTCCATCATTCGTTTACTTACGGCCCGTTACTGTCATTTTCTGCTTGTGGGCCAAATTCAGCCCGTGGTTACAGTCGGCCCATTTGTGGCCCGTTAATACGTTGGGCCGTTTTCATAGCGTCATCAAATACGGCTATTAATGATGGCCCGTTATGGTCGGCCCATGAACGGACGATTCCAACTCTAGCCCATTTACGGCCAGAATGCGGTTTGTTCGGCCCATGTTTAGCCAATCGATCATACGGCCCGTATAAGGCCCATTGATGATACAGCCCGTAGAAGGCCCATTGATGATACGACCCGTAGAAGGCCCATTGTTTCTACGGCCCGTAGAAGGCCCACTGTTTCTATGGCCCGTAGAAGGCCCACTGTTTATACGGCCCGTAGAAGGCCCACTGTTTCTACGGCCCGTAGGAGGCCCAGTGTCACTACAGTAAATATTAGCCCATGGTTATTGTGGCCTAGTTTTAAAAAATAGGTTATTGCAGCCACTAGCAAACCAAAGAAAAAGAACTGCACTGACTACAAGCAAACAAATAAACAAGACAACAAGAAAATAAATAAGCAAGCAACTTACACTAGGCTATCACGGCTATTACACATATTACATCCACTGGGCATCAAAGTTCGCCACCAGTGCAAATATAGGAACACAGCAGCATATAAACGCCGCAGCAAAACAAGTCCAGAACTGAAACCACTTCAGAAGAGATCAAGAAACAATATCCTGGGTACCCCTAATGCTGGCAAGATGCTTAGCAAGCTTATTAACTTTCTCTTGTTTGGCGCTTAAGTCCTCCAGCGCTTGCTGTTGCACTAGAAAGTATGCATCTGAATTCTGCAGGGACTTCCTCAGTCCTTCGGTTTCCTGTCGCATAACATCTGATCGATGTCTTTCAACTTGAAGTTGAGACTCAAGAAGCCGAACTGATTCAGGTAATGAGTTCGAAGAGCTGGTGCCAGCAGTGGTAGCCAGTAACTCGAACACTACATCAAGACAGGACTTTGGGGTTGTCTCAGTGTCTTCAATATAGTTTTTATCAGCTTTCTTGGAGACCAACAGGGATGTCTCACTATCTTGAACCTTATCTGCATTACTTCCTTTACCATTGCATAACAGGGTACTCTTCTCCAATATTTTATCTGTGTTCTAAAAGAGAAACAAACAAACACATCTCAGGTTTACAATGTAGTATATGAAACTCATTTTGGTAAACCAGTTCAGTAGTAAGGTGGACAGGATAACATCATGAAACAAACATATATCTATGTAGTATGGTCACTGTATGGTCTATATCATTCTAGTTTATGTTGCCAAATCAAGATAGATACAGTTCGAATCATATCTATTTAAGACAAAGCAACATAGACAGAATATAAGTGTGGGAAACTACACAGCCATAACAACACTTGTAATGTGCATGGCATGAGAACATAACTGTTTATTCAATTGAAACCGAAATCAACATAGAGCAAGTTACAACAGCAAACAGCCAAACACATTGAAGAAACAGGTTTAAAACATACCTGTTGCGCCATTGGAGTTTCAATTGCATCCTTCAAATTTGAAATTAGTTGGTATCAGTAAATACAGTGATGCAAGAGCAAAGTAGTATGAACCATAGCTACGGAACCTGACCTGAGAACAATTCTTATTCTGCTTTAAGCGTTGACTTCGGGTTCGGTGTGGTGGTCATCGTGATTTGGGCACTGCAGTTGCCTTACTAACTGCTCGTGTTTGGGTGCTCTATGGTGGAGACGGTGCTGTGTCAATGGGAACTGGGTATCTATCTGCTGGGGTTGGGGTTAGAAGGGGTGTAGCTGGTTCTTTGTCCAACTGGGTAGGGATACAATCTGCATGAGTGTGGGTTATGTGTGGTGGGGCTAGTTCTTGGGCAAGTACAACCGTGGTTCTATCTGCATCGATAGGTAGCACGATCTTTTCTGAAGACCGTGTTTTTACTCCCATAGATACTGCCATCACTCCCTCCAATTGAAATGGCTGATAAACAAGAAAAGTAATTTAATGTACAGACATTGTAAGATAGACAGGTGCAATGGATAGTAGGGAAGAAAACAGGGCATGAAATAATTCACATTTATGTTGTCTAAGCAAACAGAATAGCAGGACATAATTTCACATATATGATGGCTAATTAAACAGGATAGCATGACACAATTTCACATGTATGATGGCTAACTAAACAAGATAGAATGACATACTTCAAAATATGATGACTATGTAAACAAGATGACATGATATAACTATACGACGTGTCTATTAAAGTGGTTGGCATGCCATAAATCACAAATATGCCATCGATGGAAACATGATGGCATGATATAATTCACGGATAGAATGACATAATTTAAATATGATGACTATGTAAACAGGATGAGATGATATAACTATATTATGTCTTTAGAAAATGGGTTGGCATGCCATAATTCAGATACATGCTGTCTATGTAAACATCATGGCATGACATAATTCAAATATATGATTTATATACTAAAGAAGTGAGCAGAGGGCAATCGCATATATGATGTGTCAACTAAGAGATGGCATTCAATATTGTGTATATGATGTAAAAACTAAGCATTGCAATACAACATATGCATTATATGAGTAATATAACCCTGCCAAGTTTGAGCATACACCTCAGGGGGATAATAGGACTGGTCATCTGCCTCTGAATCCTCCTCTGAAGAGCTATCTGTAACCAACAAGATATCTGCTTCAGCAGGTAGCATTGTCTGCTCTGAAGACCTTGTTTTCACTCCAGATTTCTCCATCGCCAATTCAAATGGCTGATGCACAGGAAGAGCAGTTGAATATACAAACATTGTCGACAAAAGCAATGAGAAATACAAAAAAAGGACGACATGATATAATTCACATATATGACACTTGCCTAAACAACATGGCATTGCATAATTCACATACATAATGCCTCGCAACAAGATAACATTGCATAATTCACATATATAATGTCTTGCAACAAGATGGCATTGCATAATTCACATATATGGTAATTAGACACTAAACAGGTGGCATTCACACAAAGCATGTCTAAACTAAGCAAATGACATAGCAATGCAAGATACAATACGCTCGATATGAGCAACATAACCCTGCCAAGTTAGGGCATGCACCTCGGGGGGGGGGGGGATATGACTGGCCATCTGTCTCTGAATCCTCCTCTGAGGAGCTATCGGTAACCAGTAAGACATGCGCTTCGTCAGATAGCATTGTCTGCTCTGAAGACCTTGTTTCCACTCCAGATTTTTCCATGACCGTGCCAAATGGCTGATGCACAGGAAGAGTAATTGAATGTACTAAAATTGTTGACAAATTTAACACATAATAAAAAAAGGATGGCATGATATAATTCACATATAAGATGACTGGCTAACCATGGTGGCATTGCAAAATTCACATATATGATGCCTGGCTAGACAAGATGGCATTGCATGATTCACATGTTTTACCAGTTGTCACCTACGCCTTTTTCCCTCGGGTTTCCGGAGCCCGAAGGTCATCTTTATTTTAACCCCTCCCCCCCCCCCCGGGCCAGTGCTCCTCAGAGTGTTGGTCCAACCTGTCAGCAGCCGGTGGCCACCAGGGGCAACTCTGGGTTGGCCTACCTGAATCTTGGACAATCCGGTGTGCCCTGAGAACGAGATATGTGCGGCTCCTATCGGGATTTGTTGGCACATTCGGGCGGCTTTGCTCATCTTGTTTTACCATTATCGAAATGTCTTGTAACCGGGATTCTGAGTCCGATCGGGTCTTCCTGGGAGAAGGAATATCCTTCGTTGACCGTGAGAGCTTGTGATGGGCTAAGTTGGGACACTCCTGCAGGGTTTGAACTTTCGAAAGTCGTGCCCGCAGTTATGGGGCATATGGGAATTTGTTAATATCCGGTTGTAGAGAACTTGAACCTTACCTTAATTAAAATGCATCAACCGCGTGTGTAGCCGTGATGGTCTCTTTCGGCGGAGTCCGGGAAGTGAACACGGTTCTTGTGTTATGCTTGAATGTAAGTAGTCTTAGGATCACTTCTTGATCACTTCTAGTTCACGACCGTGCATGGCTTCTCTTCTCGCTCTTATTTGCGTATGTTAGCCACCATATATGCTTAGTGCTTGCTGCAGCTCCACCTCACTACCTTTTCCTTCCCATAAGCTTAAATAGTCTTGATCTCGCGGGTGTGAGATTGCTGAGTCCTCATGACTCACAGATACTTCCAAACAGTTGCAGGTGCCGATGATACCAGTGTAGATGACGCAACTGAGCTCAAGTGGGAGCTCGATGAAGATTGTGTTCGTTGTGTTGTTTTCGTTTCCTGTTGATCAGTAGTGGAGCCCAGTTGGGGCGATCGGGGATCTAGCAATTGGGGTTTTCTTCTTTTATTTTGGTTCCGTAGTCGGACCTTGATTGTATTCTGGTTGATGTATGTTTAAATTGTATTTGTGTGAAGTGGCGATTGTAAGCCAACTCTTTATCCCTTTCTTATTCAGTACATGGGATGTGTAAAGATTACACCTCTTGCGACATGCCTTCCATGCGGTTATGCCTCTAAGTCGTGCCCCGACATGTGGAAGATATAGCCGCATCATGGGTGTTACACTTCTTCTCTCTGTTTGATCTTCAATACAATGTTCTACTTGATGTTCTTGGAGATCTATTCGATATAATATTCTTTTGCGGTGCGTTTGTTGAGATCCAATGAATTGTGTATTTATGATCAAATTATCTATGAATATTATTTGAGTCTTCTCTGAACTCTTTTATACATGATTGAGATAACTTTGTATTTCTCTCCGATCTATCGATTTGGTTTGGCTAACAAGATTGATTTTTGTTGCAATGGGAGAGGTGCTTTGTGATGGGTTCAATCTTGCGGTGTCCTCACCCAGTGACAGAAGGGGAAGCGAGGCACGTAGTGTATTGTTGCCATTAATGATAAAAAGATGGGGTTTATGTCATATTGCTTGAGTTTATCCCTCTACATCATGTCATCTTGCTTAAGGTGTTACTCTATTATTATGAACTTAATACTCTAGATGCAAGTAGGAGCCGGTCGATGTGTGGAGTAATAGTAGTAGATGCATGCAGGGGTCGGTCTACTTGTCATGGACGTGATGCCTATCTTCATGATCATTGCCTTAGATATCTTCATAATTATGCGCTTTTCTATCAATTGCCCAACAGTAATTTATTTTACCCACTGTATGCTTTATTCAAGAGAGAAGCCTCTGGTGAAACCTATGGCCCCCGGGTCTATTTTCCATCATATTATTTTTCAGATCTATAAACCAAAAAAGCCAAAAATACCTTTCTACAATGCATCTATATTTACATTATTTTGCCTTTTATTTATCTTTTGTATCTATCTCTATTATATCTCACTCTTGTTCGTGATCATGAAGGGATTGACAACCCTTTTTCACGTTGTGTGCAAGTGTTTGTTAGTTTGTGCAAGTGCATATATTGGGGACTTGCTTGTGCCTCCTACTGGATTGATACCTTGGTTCTTAACTAAGGGAAATACTTATCTCTACTTTGCTGCACCACCCTTTCCTCTTCAAGGAAAAAATCAACACAAACTCAAGAAGTAGCAGACATCATTGACCGAATCTCTCATAGGCAGAGGAAGGGAATTAAATCGATTATGGTCCTAGTTTCCTGGGAGACCTAGCAAGAGCGTAACAACTACACCTTCAAGGGGGAAATTGCAGCATTCAACGATATTAATGCGGCAGTCGTCCGATCTTAGAGCTTTGGCCTTGCTAGAGCAAAGTGTCTACAGAGCCCCTTCAAGGACGACCATGAGATATAGCTCTGGCTCCGGCCTCTTGAGGCCCTATAATTTTTTCCTCCTTCAGCTTTGATCCTTGCATCCACCTGAGTGATGTTTTCCACTGCTTTCTGCTCAATTCAATCAAAGCCAGCAAATTGTTTGATCTTTAAAAAAATCTAGTACATCCTCCTTGACAAGGAAAGCTACCTCTAGGACTCTGAAATGGTATTTTTGAAAATTCATTTTTTCTTGAAATAGGGGCAAAAGTATTGGCTCGTCGATTAAGCAAGAAGAATAAAGTTTCCTAGTTAATTTACGTAAAACCGGGCGAAAACCGAAACTGACGAACCACAAGCGGACTACTCACACGACATGGAACCCCGCAACCACATAGGTGGCCCACCAAACGCTCCCGACACACAACCTAATCTTGGTACTACAAAAGCACAAAAGAACCCCCCCCCCCCAACGAGAACACCTCAAAACTACATATCAAGCACCACCCAAACCACAATGACAACACATACCAAAAGGATGGTCTTATAGATCAAAGAGCATCCATCAAGCAACCACACACGCCTTCCCTATATCACCACTCTTCTTGCATTCGCCCATCTTCTCACTTTTGTCCCTTGTCTGTTGTCCTCCTCTGAAGGTAAGCAATTACCCTGCCTGATCCAGAGCTTGCAACAAGTTAAAGATCTTTCACGAAGATATCATCAGGAGAAAGTATGGACGCACATGGCTCGATAAATTTACAAGAAAACTGGTAATAAAACTATCAAGAAAACCAGAAGTTCATTTGTCCTCCGGTGAATAACCTCCATAGAAGATGAAACACATTTTTTGGTGGAAAACTACATCATTCTTGGTAAGCAAAGCCTAACATAAGGTTGTCATCCCTACAAAATATGTGTAGAAAATTGTTTATGAATACCCATAATCAATTTTGAATCAATCTGTGGTTGTATGATTAGGAGGATAGTGGCATCCCCAGCCCACTAGGGTTCAAGTCCTAGACTTACACTAGTGCTCGCACTTTCCTAGATTTATCTCAGGCCTTTTGACGACGTGCGTTCAGCGGGAGAAGATGTTCTCCTCGACTACGAAGGAGTCTATGGCGACTTCGTCAATATCAAGATGATGTGCCGACTCAGTCTCTCCAAGATGCCAGGGGGTGTGTGCGCCCGTTCATAACGTGGGTGTATGTGTATTATGAGTGTCTATGTATGTATCGTGTTAAAAAAATACCCATAACCAATTGTCGAATATATTACGCATAGTCGCGCACTAATAGGGGTAAAAGTTTGAAGCAACTTGACCAACACAAAATAGGTGTTTAATAGACTCATCACACGCCAGGTTATCTCTACTCAAGATCACAACTCTGTTTAAAAACTAGAGGAATATCTTCACTCGAAGGAGTAGTTTGAGTTTCCACTTTTCTTTTATTATCGATAGGAACATCGCTGTGGGCAATTGCCTTATATAAGGACTTGACTGAAAACTTGTCATTCTGATGCAAGTTCCATCGAAACTTGTCCAACTAATTTGACAACTGAATGTTCTTCAAAGTGTCAGCAATTCATTACACGATTCAAGGCAAGGCCTAATAGCCCCATGCAGAAATAAATATCAGGGTTAGCTTTCCCCAAGACTCATGCGATTGTGACGTATTTATGTCTAACAATGCAAAACGGGCTTGGGTATAGCACCATCTCGAAATCTAACCTGAGAACTGTCGCTAACCGAGAAAATGTCAAATTGAAAAATAATTTCTTGACCTTCATCACGTCAGACAAAAATGTGAATCACCTTCACTGGGTTTTCAGTGGAGTTAAGAGATGACTTTTTGGAACCCACTCACTTGTTACGAATGATTTCCTCCACACCCTATTCTCAAGGAGTAGTTTATATAAAAATTTACCTAGGGGTGTTCATTTTTATTAGAAAACAAACTTTTGAAGTTAAAAAAAAGTCCCCGTAAGTGCATATAGATGCCCCCTATGTTTATATATAACAACAGTAAAATTGAACAATGCGGACTAGAAAAATGAGAATTACGTGCACCTACAGTAGGTGTATTGGTGTTATATATCAACATATTTCTTTTTGTAGCGCACAAACAAATATATTTGTTGAAGTAAATAGGAAATAACTTTCTCTTTCCATCTTTGGCTCCATAATTTAAAAAAACTATGGATTTTTTTCACAAGTACATATAGATGCCCCGTACATACATGTAAAATTTAACGATATATGGTATGAAAGAAGATAAATATGTGGACCTACAAGGAACATACTGGTTGCTATTGTAGATCCACACATTTTTTGTGTGCGTGTAACTAACAGACAAACAAATTCATATTGAAGTAAACAGAAAACAATTTCTCTTCCATCTTTTGTTCGAAATTTGCACAGCAAAGCAGCAACAAGCCTATCAGTACGACCCATTCTCCTCATCTCTTTTGCCAGTTCCTCGGCTACAGAATGCACATTTTCCTCAGCTCCTACTATGACTCTATTACTACAGTACTGAAATCAGAAGAAGACCTTAGCAGTTTGTTCATAGTCTCCAGTTAACCTATAAAATCCTTAGAAGAGCTAGCATTCTACTGAGACCCACCTGCTCCCGAGTAATCCAATGATTCGAGATCAATGTTAAAACATGATCTTGTCCATGTGTGGAGGATGGATAGCCGAAAAGGATAAGAGGTCAATGGTTGAATCAAGTAACCACTATTGTATTTTTCCCTAGAATTAAGACTTTTAATAACTCGAGCAAAAGCACTTTGAAACAAAATGTAAATCAAATCAATTTGGTAATTGATAATTACCCTAATCCCACGAATATTATGTTACTAACTAGGTTAAAATTCTGGGGCCATGACACACATGAATAACCAGTACCATTAGGCCTAAGCAATATAGTAGGGTTGTACACAATTTCAAGCGCGATAAAACATTTCGAACTTAACCAATGAATACACACGTGAGATTGGTTTCAAGCAATGTTTGATCCAGGCCAAGTCGTTGATATCTTCTGGTTCGGTCATGAGTTTAGTTAGGTTGCACCAGTTCTTCTAGATATTTTGTCAGTATAATAATCAAACAATAAATAACAACTCAACCAAGAATTTTTGAGATATAAATACACATGCATGATTTGAGATGTGTGATTTCGATACCTTTAAGGCACACATGCACATGCGACTAACTACTACCCCCCAACAATGGGATGAACAATTTCCACCAATAAACGAGCATCACTGGCGAGCAAGAGTGGATGGGGAAATTTGAGGACAAACAACCTGTTCCCACTTCATAAACTCTTAAATTTTCTATTTAGTCACACTTAAACTTGACATTCTTATACTCTAGAAATCTCTTTCAAATTTCATTTTAGATTTATACGTTTGAAGTACTCTGCAAAGTCTTGTAGATATTAAGGATGCTACTGATAAAGGACACATATAGAAATGCACTATAATATATTAAGAGGCATACATTAGTTTGTGTATAATGCAATACTTTGATATGCTTATATTTAGGGTGCAATCCATTATAATAATAGTTTTCCAAGCATCACAAACAAAGTGAAATAACAAAACAAATTCTTGTAAACATTATAAATATGTGGCTTCACATATATATTTTGATTTTATTTAAAATTATGCCAAATATTTGTATAAATATTAATTAAGATAATACATTGAAACTTCATAAACAACGGTATACATTAATGGCCAGATGAGCTATGGTGAAGTAAAACCGTTCAGTATAAATAGGAAAAAAATGATTCATTTTAACTTGCACTAGCACTACAAAAATGTTGGGAATAATAAAAACAATATTTATAGCATTGTAATATACATCTCAATCGCATACATCTAATAGCTTACAAGTAAGTTTATATTAATATCTTCTGCTATGTCTTAATAAAGTGCATTAACTTTTACAACTATGATATATTATTAGGTTCATCTATATTTATGTCCTTACATACATGGAGTACCACTAGTAGAAAAAGGGTCAAATGTGAAGCACACTAGTGCCGGTTTGAATTTGAGCCGGCACTAATGTGACCATTAGTGCCGGTTCCAACGGCTAGGCGGGCGGGCATCATTAGTACCGGTTCGTGGGCAATCTTTAGTACCGGTTCATGCCACGAACCGGTACTAATGAGGCTGTGTCAAGCTATGGTCAGGCTGGGGCCCCCACGAAGACCTTTAGTACCGGTTCATGCCATGAACCGGTACTAGAGTTTCTTTGTAAGCTGATTTTTAGTCCCACCTCGCCAAGAGAGAGGCAGTATGAGCGGTTTATAAGCCGTGAGTGCACAGACAATGACGAAGAGTTGCAATGCTCACCTGCATGTTGATTAGCTTCAAGCCTTGCGAAATAGTATAGATTGCACTGAGCTATGTGCAGTGCAGTCTACACTATTCCGAATGGCTTGAAGCAAATTAACCAGCATTGCACCTCTTTTTTATTTTTAATAACTTATTTGAACTCCGGACTTCTTTTGTGTTCAGTATGCAGCATTCAAAGTGACGTCATCAATTTCCAACATGTTCTGACATCATTTGTTGTTTTTCGGTCATTTACCTAATTGTTTAGAGAGCTAAATGACCGTAAAATTGAAAATCACTACAAAATGAATCCTGAAAATGTTGAAACTTGGCATGGTATCATCATATCACCCGCATAGCATGCGCGAAAAAGTAGAGAGGGTCACGGCAAAAACTAGACGCACTTCGTGTACAAACTGGACAAACTCTTTCGGAGTATCAGGGTTTCGGACGAGAACTCATCTGTTACACGACCACTTCAATGTTTTAATAACTTATTTGAACTCCGGACTTCTTTTGTGTTCAGTATGCAGCATTCAAAGCGACGTCATCAATTTCCAACATGTTCTGACATCATTTGTTGTTTTTCGGTTATTTACCTAATTGTTTAGAGAGCTAAATGACCGTGAAATTGAAAATCACTACAAAATGAATTCTGAAAATGTTGAAACTTGGCATGGTATCATCATATCACCCGCATAGCATGCGCGAAAGAGTAGAGAGGGTCATGGCAAAAAATGGACGCACTTCGTGTACAAGCTGGACAAACTCTTTCGGAGTATCAGGGTTTTGGACGAGAACTCATCTGTTACACGGCCACTTCAATGTTTTAATAACTTATTTAAACTCCGGACTTCTTTTGTGTTCAGTATGCAGCATTCAAAGCGACGTCATCAATTTCCAACATGTTCTGACATCATTTGTTGTTTTTCGGTCATTTACCTAATTGTTTAGAGAGCTAAATGACCGTGAAATTGAAAATCACTACAAAATGAATCATGAAAATGTTGAAACTTGGCATGGTATCATCATATCACCCGCTGAGCATGCGCGGAAGAGTAGAGAGGGTCACGGCAAAAACTGGACGCACTTCGTGTACAAACTGGACAATATCTTTCGGAGTATCAGGGTTTTGGACGAGAACTCATCCGTTACACGGCCACTTCAATGTTTTAATAACTTATTTGAACTCCGGACTTCTTTTGTGTTCAGTATGCAGCATTCAAAGCGGCGTCATCAATTTCCAACATGTTTTGACATCATTTGTTGTTTTTCGGTCATTTAGCTAATTGTTTAGAGAGCTAAATGACCGTGAGATTGAAAATCACTACAAAATGAATCCTGAAGATGTTAAAACTTGGCATGGTATCATCATATCACCCGCATAGCATGCGCGAAAGAGTAGAGATGGTCACGATAAAAACTGGACGCACTTCGTGTACAAACTGGACAAACTCTTTCGGAGTATCAGGGTTTCGGACGAGAACTCATCTGTGTTCAGTATGCACCATTCAATTTCCAGAACGAAATAAATAGAAGAAAAGAAATAATGCAGAAAATAAAAAAACTATACAAAAAAATTACTCAAAAATAAATAGAAGAAAATAAATAATGCAGAAAAGAAAAAACTATATAAAAAACTACTCAAAAATAAATAGAAAAAAATAAATAATGTAGAAAAGAAAAAACTATATAAAAAATTTGTTGGCGCGCTGCCCAGTGGACCTGCCAGACCTTGGGTGTGCAAATGCAGGCCCAGAAGGGCCAGCAGGCTCACAGGACAGCGCGCCCTAGTTAATTAGGCCCAGATGACTGCTATATAGAGAAGCTCGAAGGAGCAGCCGCGGCTGGGTTTATAAACCAGTGCGGCTTCCCTTCGCTCGGCGAGGTGGGACTAAACATTATGCACCGCATGTGGCAGCGCACAACCTTTAGTACCGGTTGGTGGCTCCAACCGGCCAAGCGAAGGGCAGCCGCACTGGTTTATAAACCTAGCCGCGGCTGCTCCTTCGAGCTTCTCTATATAGTACCGGGGCCGTTTCCCGCCCCTTGGCCTGGCGAAAATTGGCCTTTAATACCGTTTGGTGGCTCCAACCGGCACTAAAGACCCCTCTATATATATGGAACCTACGAAAAAATCAGTTTCATCGACCACCAATAGTTTTCTCGATCCAAACTTCTCGCCCCATCGCGCGCCGCCCTCGCCGCCCCCGCCGCCCGTCGTCGCCGTCACCATCGTCGCCCACGCCACCCATCGTCGCCGTCACCGCCGTCGCCCCCGCCACCCGTCGTCGCCGTCACCGCCCGGCCCGTCGCCCCCGCCGCGCCTGTACGTCGCCGCCGCCTCTCGCCCGCCGCGCCCGTCCCCACGTCGTCGCCCGCCGCCGCCCCCCAGTCGTACGCACACACACATAGAGAGACACACACACCACACACACACAAACACACACACACACACACACACAGAGAGAGACACACACACACACCACACACACACACACATACACACACATATTGTTTTTACTTATTTTCTATTTTCTGTTGTTTAGATTAATGTTAGATAAATTACGTAGATAATAATGTTAGAATGTTAATGTTAGATGAATTCTATGGAAAAGATGTTAAATATTAATGTCAAATATATTTTACATGAATTAGTACAAGTTGAACTAGTTGAATTAGTATAGCTAGATATTAATTAGGTATATATATGAGATTTGAACTAGTTGAATTAATATAACTAGTTTATTTTTAGTATGAAAATTAATAGAACAAGTTTATTTTTAGTAAGAAAATTTAGGTATATGAGATTTGATGATCTAATCAAAATATTATTATACAGAACTACCTACTTTATTTTAGTAAGAAATTAATACACTAGTTTATTTTAGTAAATGCTTAGTTGAATTAATAGAACTAGTTTATTTAGTTGAATTAATAGAACTAGTAAGTGTTTAATGTTTCACCTATATATGAACATATATGTTAGATATTACATATAAATTATATGTTAGATATATATATTTAATTTAGTTATATGAGATTTCATTATCTAATTAACATTTTATTATATAGAACTAGCTACCTTATTTTTAGTAAGAAAATTAATAGAACTAGTTTACTTGAATTAATTAGTTGAACTAGTTAGTTGAATTAATTCAATTAATTAGGTATATTCTTCGTAAGTGCTTAGTTGAACTAGTTGAATTAACAGAATTAGTTAAATTAATAGAACTAATAAGTGTTTAATGTTTCACCTATGAACATACGAATGTCGTCTGACGACGAACACAATTTTATTATGTGCGAATACTGCAAAGACCAGCGCGGCCTGTGCGGCAGAAATTTTCTAGTTGATGATAGACGCTTCAGCATCAAGCTGGATGAGAACTTCGAAGTGGATACAGTAAGTCACAACGACAAGTCTTTTTTCGTAATTAAGCATGACTTATGCTTCATTTGCTTCACCTTTTAATTTTAATTTTTCACTATTCTACTAGCGTATCCCTTGCCATGCAAGAATTTTTGTCTTGGATAAGATAGGTTTCAGTCCTGACGAAACTATGGAGGTAAAAAGAGTTTACTTAAAGACCGAGCATGGTTATACCTTCAACGTCAAATTATACAATGCAGACACATACACCTATTTTGAATGCAAAACTTGGCAAGCACTATGCAAGGCTTATGCATTTGAGCATGATATGGTTATCACCTTTGATATTCGTCTGGAAGATGATATTGAAGGTAACAGAGATATCTGGGTCGATGTGCAGACGCCTCCAGTTCTACCATTATGTGAGTTTCTCAACCATATTTATGTCTTTGATATGAGATTATTTAAACTAGTTGAATAATTAATAGATCTCAATTTATATTGACAGCTTACTTCCAATCAAGCAAACATGTCCGGCGCTTGGTAAACAGGACCGTCCACTGTCCCGGGGCTGAACTAAACTGCGAGGAGACAAGTCATTATGTTTCATGGCTTGAGGATCTTGATGCTGTCAAGAAAAATTACTTTCCTACACTTAGAAATATTAGTACTCAAAACGTGCGACCAATAGTGTTCGTACTGAACTACGGTCACATATATTTAGGAAAGATGGTAAGATTTCTACTATTTCTCCTCAGTGCATCTTTTGCATACATTATTTTTTAAAGCTAAACTTCATTGCTAAGTATGTTACTATACGATCTTCTTCAACAGGGACTCCCGATGAATGTTGTGCCTGATTGGATCGAGACTAAAGGTACCATGAATATTGTTAGCTTACGGCCAAGATATCCTATAATGCACTTTAGTGCATTCAGGATTTCTAATAGCGAGGAATGCTTAATAGTAAAAGACTGGAGCAAAATTGTGAAGGATCACAGAGAAGTACTAGGGGGCAGCAATCAGAAGCGCAACCCATGATTAGGAGACAGGTTCATCTGCATGCTCCAATATGATGAATCAGCAAAGCTATACATGTTCTATGATATTTTACCTCAAAGAGAGCAGCAGGAGTGATTAATTAGCTAGTTCATGCTCTTAGTACTTGTCCTCTCATGTCCGTGTTCTTCGTCCTAAACTTAATCTCAAAGAGTGATTTGCTTTTGTGGTGTTATGAACGCTTATAATATCATTACCATGTTGAACTCGATGATATCTTTGCTATGAAAACCGTTGGTGATGATATATATGATGCAAGAGTTTTTATATTAATTAATATGATGATGATGATGATGAGTTATTATATCATTTATGAAAGAAATTGCATATTAGTTTCAACTGGATGGATTCTAGCTAAGTGATCAAGTATATGCCATATCCATATTACCTCGATCACTTAAGTAGGTGATCAAGTATATATAATATGGATATGACATATACTTAATGACTTAGCTAGGATCCACACGCATCCAGTCAAACTAATCACCTAATGATTTAACAACTCATTATAATATAAAACAATCACTAAATTAAATTAAAAACACAAAATTAAAGTAAAAATAAAAAATAAAACCAAAACACACCAAAACATTTAGTACCGGTTGGTGTTACCAACCGGTACTAATGTTCTACGCGCCCACGAAGCTGGCTCATGCCACGTGTTTGCCCTTTAGCACTGGTTCGTGCTGAACCGGTACTAAAGGGAGGGCTTTAGTGCCTACAATTTAGTGTCGGTTACCGAACCGGCACTAAAGCCCCTTACGAACCGGTGCTATTGCCCGGTTCTGCACTAGTTACAAACTTGAACGTTTAATTTCCTAATGTTCGGTTGTCCTTTATTACTAATTTTAATAGCTTGTGGTATGTCTATGCATGTTCGAGCCTTTGAATTACTAATTAAAATGTCTATTTCTCTGTTTAGGTTTAAAGGGGCGGTTGACCACGATAAATCATCCGTCTTTACAAAGATTGTCAGGCTTAGATTTTGCATGCAAGCATTAATAATACTATTTCATTGGTTATATGTAAGGGAGAGAGAGTGCCACATTCTGGGTATGAATTGTATGCCTTGAGTGTATATTCCTGCTGCATGTAGGATAATGAGTGGACTAATGGGTAGCTAGACATCAATTCTGGCACAAGTCCCATCATAACTTGGTCCGAGAGAAGTGGCCCAGCGGTCTTTTAATTTCTGAAATTATTATACATATGATGAGAACTCATCCAATACTTGTACGATGGTCTGTATAATGGACCGTGAAGTTCTACGTCAAGTTGCAATCAACGGTCCTTGTTTCGTGTCGTACGGGGATCAGACACTTTCTATCATACGTCAGGCAGTGCTCTTTAATCCGGGATGGAGTGAGTACATGTTAAGTTAGATAATAATATGAAACATTGATTACCACAAACATGTACTCCCTCCGTTCCTAAATGTAAGTCTTTTTAGAGATTCCACTACAAACTATATACGGATGTATATAGACATATTTTAGAGCATGGATTCATTCATTTTGCTTCGTACGTAGTCCCTAGTGTATTCTCTAAAAAGACTTACATTTAGGAACGGAGAGAGTATTTATTTGGGGTTTCAAAGATGTTCCGAGCTTACTAATGACTATGTACACACTTGGATGCTCTTTGAAATTCAGAGCTCTGAGTGATCATTGACTTTTTTGGCCAAGTGCCAGTGGGTGGTAGTTAATATCAGATATTAAAAAAAATATTCTTATGCAAAGCTAGAAGAGTTCTACAAACGCCAGCATTTTTTTGGTTCTATCCATTATGAATTTTTAACATTTATTATATTTTAGTATGAGCCTGATCCATGATATTCAAGAAAGGAATTGGGTTGTTTTTAGTATATTATTATAATAAGACTTGAACACTACAACGGTATAGACCTTGTCTTGTATTCTCCATTGTTTTTTAATTACTCTTTTCATATTTGTATTTGTTGGTTTCTAGATGTAGCATTGCTATTTATGGTTTTTTTTATACAATTGTAGTTCAACATGATAACCGGAATTTTTTTTGCCAAAAAACAACATGATAACCGGATTCTCCATAGTGAACATCATGGTGTGCATGAACATGAACAAAGTTCAACAACCTAAGGTGCTAATTTTATACTCCCTCCGTCCCAAAATTATTGTCTTAATTTAAGACAATAATTTTGGGGCGGAGGTAATATATTTTTAATGGTGAATGTGCATCAAGTTTTTTACTATGATGATGAAAATTTTGTACTGTGGGAGGGAACATTTTTGCACTATGCCTTTTTTTTTGCCGAGTTGATATTTTGCCTTGATCCCGCTGACAGTCCATGATTGGGAGGAGTGGTGCTCCCCGCACGAGTAATGCTCCCAGCCTCCCACCATCTTGTACTTGGTAGTGCCGTCCGTTTCTCCCGGCACAACTCCACCGGCTCCACGCTAGCGTCGAAGTTCGACTGCAAATACGAGCCATTCGTTCCACAAAAAAAGACAGAATATTGAGTACAAATAACTCAATCGGTACAAATTATAAATTGTCATGTGCGAGAGAGCTGCGTATACATACCCCGTAGAAGAAAGCCGCAGATACACGGTAGCAGGGAGAGTTGTTGACGACTCTCTGCGATTTCTCCAACCTGAGCAGTCTCAAGCTAGTGCCAAACATAACATGTCCCACAATTTTTTGCAGCAAGTAGGCCTTTATACAACATTGTATCTTCAAACTACAAATTTTATTTTGTGTAAATTTAACATGGACGGCTGCACTGAACACTTTCGTCAACGGAAGAGCTGTAGAACATTAATAGAACGGAAATCTATTGTAAATCATGTGGTCGACGACGTGTTCATTTTTCTAAGTCATACACACTTTGTTTATTCCATTACGTTGTAGTCAACTCGTAAGTAACATCGTGCAAACCGCCCACACATGACTCTCTCAACAACAATATCTTGGAGTTTTCAAAGGTCACGGCGGCATCATCTATGCGTGCCCATCAAGCGACGGTGTTGGCCGGGGTTGCCTCCGGTGCAGGCGCGGCGTCTGCTGTCGGGGCAGCCGCCTCCGGTGCAGGAGCGGCCGGCGCAGCCTCAGCGGCAGCAGCGGCCGGAGTGGCTTCGGCCTCCCAGAAGGCGGTCTTCTTCCCGGTCTTGGAGACCGTCTGGAAAACGTCTTCTGGCTTGACGTTGCCCTTCACGGTCACCTTCTGCTGCTCCATGTCGATGTCGAAGCTCTCGACGCCTGCCACGGGGAGAAAAACCAAAGCATTAGCAGTGAGGCCACCGTAGAATTCTAGTTCAGTTCCAATGTATTCGCTGTGGAGTTTTGTTTTAGTGATTCCCTTTGCGGTTGAAACTGATTTTCACAAGCAGGTAGATATAAATGCATTGGTGGAGTAGCTTTGATTGAAAGGAAGCAAGTAGACGCAGAGAGGAAATAACCTTCCATTTTGGTGAGCACCCTTTTAACCGCCCCCGAGCAACCTCCGCAGGACATTGCCACCTTGAGGACAACAGTCTGCCGACCATAATATGATGAGAACATTTTGTTTCTGTTAGATTCTAACAGATCAAACATTATCTTAGCCTATTTCGATCAAGCAATCTTTCTTTTTTGACGAATGATCAACTAATCCAACACGGGGTATATAATAATAGACGACAAACTAGAAGTCTCTCCTAGCTAGGCTAGCTACTTCCTATTGATTTTCTTGATCTATTCATCAACCGATAACTGAGAAGAGAGGAACCATGCTACGAAAAATCAGAAAAAAAGAGATGTTGGGTAAATAAGAAGGCAGGGAAAGAGATGGTACCTCGGAGGCCATGGTTGGCAGTTGCAGCAGGAGTCAAGAGGAGAAGATCGGGACCCCGGCGATCGATGTCGTCGGAGGGAGAGTTTGATGATGCCTGCACCTGTTATGGCTTCAATGATTGCGGTTGGGGGCCGGCTTAAATAGACGCCTGCCAGGAGGAGGAAGAAGAAGAAGATGCGTAGCAGGGAAGGGAAGCACAAGGAAGGAAGGGGCGGTGAGCGGTGGGTGGACGTGCACCAAACACGCATAAAGCTAGCAAAGCATCCCCCTCGACCGATGGATCGGTAGGGATGGGCATTGTTCATGCCGGCCTGCGTTGGCTTGGGAGGGGTAGTACAAGTGCCGGAAGTAGTACACCCTCCCTTGTGCAGTACACATGCTGTACATTTGCCTTTTCTTTTCGAGGGGTCGTTGTACATAGATTCTGTTTCCAAGGCCAGCAGCGAAGAGTGAGTCTCAAGTTCCACCGCGCCACCAGCCCACAGCCCACCATACTCTAGGCCCACAACTATGAGAGGGGAAGCGCGCTTTGTTTGAGAGCAACTTTTTTTTGGGGTGTCTGAGAGCAACTGAGGCTCACGTCCGATCAGATGATTGGCTGAAATCAAAGTATGGTTACGTGAAATTAAACGTTGATGCGAGATTTGATAATGACACACTCGCAGCAACATTTGGAGCAGTTATTCGGGACCATAGGGGGGAATTTATAGCGGCTGCTAATGAAAAAATGGACCCCTGCTTCGACTCGTTCACAGTAGAAGCAATGGCAGTGAGGTTTGGTTTGAATCTTGCTAATACCATTGGATGCAGTAAGATTGAAGTGAATTTGGATAGCGTAGAGGTGGTGAATGCGTTGAGCCAAGGCTACTCTTCTTTAGTCGCTTCATCCATTATAGATGACTGTTATTTCATGTCATTAGTTTTTCCCATGTCATTTATGATCATTGTAATAGAGAACGTAATTGAGTAGCTCATGAACTAGCAAGGTTAGCTAGGTCCTCATCTCCGAGTGTTTGGATGGATAACGCCCCTGATGAGGTTATCCCTTTACTTGTAAACGATGCTACTTTACTTATGAATGAATAAAGGAGAAGAAGTTTATCAAAAAAGATAAAGGAGTATCCCTTGCGGAAGGGCCGCAAGGGTCACTTTGTATGGGCTAAGAGCACGTCAAGTGGTTCGTTCAGCCGTCGCCACGTGACGTGTGCTAGGCGCTCCTTCTGAATTTTGTTTTTTATTCTTTTTACATGTTTTCGAGTTTCAGATGTTTTTTTTTCAGTTTTCTGAGTTACATCTGGTTTTCCTAGGTTTTGGAGTAAAAAATTGTGAATGTTCTTTTTGGTGCAAAGATTTTTTTTGTGCTTCCGGGATAAGCACAAATTTGCTTTTCGTGGAGGCACAAATTTGCTTATGCGAGAAGCATAGCTGTGCTTCTCGAAAAGCAAAAGAAAAAATCACATAATTATTTTTTTGCGTGATGTTTTTGCTTCCACGAGAAGTACAGATTTGTTTTTATGAAGACATAGATTTGCTCCCGTGAGAAGTTGTGCTTCTCGGGAAGGGAAAAAATATTATTTTTTGCATACTTTTTCTGGCTTTTTCAAAGCACATATTTGCTTCTGCGAGAAAAGGAAAACAATCATGATTTGTTTCTATGAACTTTTTTCTGCACAACTATGATTCTTCGGAAAGAAAAAATTATGATTTTTCCCCGTGCTTTTTTGTGCTTCCACTAGAAGCACATACTTGCATCTCATGGAGGCACAAATCTTTGCTTCTTGAAAAGGAAAATAAGTTGAAACTGGCATTAAAATGGGATTTAGTTTCATAGATCTCGACGCGAGAAATTCAATGGTGAAAACGATTCAAAATTTGGACACATGGTGCGAGCAATAAAACGTTTTGAAAAAACAAATCTATGAAAAAAATGAGAAAACTCTCAGATTACGACAAGTGGCGAACATGCAGTACGCCACTTGTCAACGCTGAGAAGGTGGGAGTAACCTTTGCAAGGGGTGCCCCTGAACTAGTGATTTCGGCGTCGGCTTTGTCTCGCCCTCAGCCAGAGACGAAACCCCAATTCTTATTTGGCGCTAGCTGCACTGGTTACAACGCTTTTGGTAAAAGACGCACCCCCCCTCCCCCTTTGTTCGATACGGTTAGAATGGATCGTTTCACCATCTTAGGTACGAGTGGGACGCTCTTGGGTTTGGGAAGTTTCCAGAAGCTTCCTAGGCTAGTTTTGTTAAGTTTTGGAAGGTTTGATTTTTCTTTGTTTGGCTTTTCTGTACGGTTTTTCTTTTTTCTTTTCTAGGATGCATGAAGTTTTTCAAATTTATTTTTTTTTCGAAGGGCCAGGAGCGATGAGTGAGTTTCAAGTTCCACCCGTGCCTCCAGCCCACCATACCCTCGGCCCACCACCATCAGAGGGGCAATGCTCTCTTCGTCTCGCCTGCACGAGACGGGCGGCCCTATGTCTTGCTTCACGTGAGACAGAGGGAACCCTCTCCTGAAGAAGGGAGTCGCGAGTTGGGTCGGCCCAGGTGCGCGGAGCCACATCCTCTTTTTCATGTCTTTCTTTTGTTTATTCTTTCAAATATTCTAAATATAGTACACAAAACACTTTACATAAAGCATATTAAAAAAATGTTAACCAAGCATTTGAAAATGTTAAATGTGTGTAGAGAAAACTTTACTCATGTGTACAAAACGTATATAAAAATATTTGATGTGTGTGAAAAAAATTGATCACATATTTTAAAAATGTTAATTAGGCACTTGAAAAAATGGTTAAGCAAGTATTTTAAAATTGTTAAATGTGTATATAAAAAATGTTGACCGTGTATTAAAAAAATGTTTAACATGTATTTCATAAGTATTAATCAAGCATTTGGAAAATGTTAATCAAGCATTAAAAAAATGTTAAAGTTCCATAGAATAAATGTTGACCTTGTATTAAAATATATTTAATATTGTATTGTATTCAAAAAATGTTAAACTTGTGGTTGAAAAAGTTGATAAAGCATTTGACAAATGTTAAATTTATATAGAAAAAATATTGACCATGCATTCAAAAACTGTTCATCAAGCACTTCAAAATGATAAATGTGTATAAAAAATATTGACCATGTATTAAAAATGTTAATCTTGTATTTTAAAAATGTTAATAAAGCATTTGAAAAATGTTAAATGTACATAGAAAAATGTTGATAGTGTATACAGAGAAAATGTTGACCATGCATTCGAAAAATGTTAATCTTGCATGAAAAAATGTTAATCAACCATTTAGAAAAAAAACTAAGCGTGTATAGAATTTTTTTTAGCATGTATTTAAAAAATCGTAATCTTCAATTTCAAAAAATGTTAAGTGTATGTACAAAAAATGTAGCCGTCTATTAAAACATGTTAATCTTGCATTTGAAGAAATGTTAATCAAGAATTTGAAAAATGTTAAATGAGTATAGAAAAACATTTGAGCATGTATTAAAGCAATGTTAGTCTTTTATTTGAAAAAATGTCAATCTAGAATTTGAAAATGTTTAGAATGTGTATCAAAAAATGTTGACCATGCATAAAAAATGTTAATCTTTTATTCAAAAAAATTAAGTATATATAGAAAAATTGACCATGTATTAAAAAATGTCAAAATTGTATGGGCAACGCTACGCGGGGAGCCGTTAAATTCAGCTACGATTTTTGCAGCAAGGTTGATGTTGCGCTCGAACATTTGTAACAGAGTTCATGTTGCGGAACTTTTGCAACAGAGGTACTGCTGCAGGAATTTTCCTGGAACAGAGCTAATGTTGCAAAAAATCTCCTTATATGCTACTATCTACTGAAGAAGTTTTGCAACATCACAAATGTTGCAGAAATCATTCTTGCAACAGGGAGGATGTTGCAGAAAAAGACCACCATCGTACGCCACGAGCTCCCGTCAAACGGTGGTGAGGGAGGAGTAGTGTTGCCCGTCACTGTCGACGGGCGTCGGGCCGCCGACCAGATCACCCATCCTCCTCTCCGACAAGGTGTGTGCACCACGCGCAGTCGACAGACATGGTGGAGGTGGACGGCAAGCACCACGGTGGCGACCACGCCCAACCACCGGTTGCAACAGTGCACCATGGCGGCGAGGGCGCCAGACCCCTGACTCACAGCAAGCCGGGACCACCTCGTTGTGCTGCCGCTGCCTCGGGGTGAAAGGAGAGAAGACATAGTGGTTGTCAAGGATTTGCGCGAGATCCAGATCCTGCAGTAGACTAGTTGTTGCGGTGGGAGAGATTGAAACAACAACTCAGTTGTTGCGATAGGAGAGATTGAAACAACGACTCATTTATGTATATGAAAAATGTTAAACCAAAAATGTGAAAATGGTATAATGAAAACCAAAGAAACATTGGATTTGCGTTGAAGAAAAAAATGATGAGAAGAAAGAAAGAAACATAAATGAAATGAAGAAAACAACAACAAATATAAACCATAACAAAAAATGAAAAAAAAACAATGCAGAAAGGAAAACAAAATCAGAAAATGAAACATAAAAAGAATGCAAGGACACCGGAGAAAACCAAGGCTATTAAAGAAAAAGAAACAAAAACAAGAAAAAGAATGGAAGCAAAAAAACAGAAAAAAGGAATTAATAATCGGGATCAAAACAAAAAAGGTGAGAAAACAAAAAAAAGCCGTAGAAACTCATGAAGAAACAAAAATAAACAATAGGTCCACGAGAAGGCGCCGACAGAGCCTTCCATTGACTCCATTTTTCATGTGACCCCGGGTTGTCATAATCCTAAAAAATGTATACAACTTCAATGCAATTTTTACTTTTTTCCTTACGATACGTTTGTACATTTTGAATAGTAATACAACTTTGCACTTTGAAGCGTTTAAAATGCCCAACAGACCATGGTGGGTTGGGATGAACAGTCCGCTGCTCTACTCAAAGGCAAATGTTTCTGGACACTAGTGTCAGCTAAAGCGTGCAAGGAATTCCGTCTCTGCAACGGATGACCGGTCACCTGCGTTTCCATCGGTACCTAGAAGATGGGGAGTGGATAGCGCCGGTGCGGCGACCCTGGTTCTCGTGGCCGACGCCCGTCGCCGCCGCCGCATTACCATGGCCACGGCCCCTGTCGCCCTCCCTTGTGATCTTTCCAAAGCGAGTCAAGCAGGTAACGACATCATCCGGCCGCTCCGAAGGAAGAGCCCGTGGAAGATTATGGATAGAAAGCCATGACGATGGGAAGATACGTTGAACCGACGGGAGCCACCGGGGGATCTGAAACCTATGTTCCCTCTGTCGCGTGACCCACACGTACATCTCCTTCCAGCTCGTGCCCGGGAAGTCATCGTCGGAGCCGCCGCGTTGCGACCACAATTGAAGAGGTAGGTTTAGGGTTTTGCGTGGGTGGCTAACATTCAGCCTCACGTCTTTTTATATAGATGATTATAATACAATTACATACATATACAAATATATGTACATATACAATATGCTATACCCTATTTTACATGCCCCTCAATCTGAACTACATATAAGATTCAGATTGGTTCTAAAACGGTCTAGCATCTGTCGAGTAGCGGGTTTAGTAAATACATCCGCTAGCTGATCATCAGTTGAGATAAACCTGACTTCCAGTTTACCAACAGCTACTCGTTCCCTCATAAAATGGAAATCAATCTCCATGTGTTTGGTCCGAGCATGAAACACTGGATTCGCCATCAGGTAAGTTTCCCCTAAGTTATCACACCACAATATGGGTGTGCGCTGCCGTGTGACTCCAAGTTCTGTGAGAACTGTGTCTATCCAAACGGCTTCAGCCGCGCCATTGACCAATGCCTTATACTCTGCCTCGGTGCTAGACCTCGAGACTGTAGGCTGCTTCTTGGAACTCCAAGATATAAGATTGTGTCCAACAAATATAGCAAATCCATCAGTCGAATGTCTGTCATCAACACAGCCTGCCCAGTCTGCATCGATGAATATACTGACTCCAGTAAATCTGGACTTACGAATCCGTAGTCCCGTGTCTAGCGTACCTTTGACATAGCTCAGAATACGCTCAACTGCTTCCCAATGAACCTCCGTAGGCTGAGACAGGAACTGGCACACTTTGTTCACTGCAAAGGAAATATCTGAACGAGTGAGCGTCAGATACTGAAGTGCTCCAACTACACTGCGATACCTGAAAGAGTCGTCAGTACTCAGCAATAATGCACCACTGTGACGCGAAAGGCTCTCAGATGTAGCAAGTGGAGTGGAAGTGGACTTGCAATTCTCCATGTTGACGCGATGAAGGAGATCAAGTGCATACTTCTTCTGCGTTAATGTCATGCCCCCTGAATGAAAGGATGCTTGCAAACCAAGGAAGTACTCAAACCGGCCCAAGTCTTTGATTGGAAAAACTCGCAGACAAGGACTGCACAAGGCGATCTACCACAGTAGGTGTAGAACCAGCAAGCACAATATCATCAACATACACCAGCATGTATATCTGAATAGCACCATGTGAAAAGATGAACAGGGATGCATCTGCCTTGGAGGGAACCAAACCAAGCTGTTATAGCCGCTGACTCAACCGAGCATACCAGGCACGCGGCGACTGTTTAAGCTCATAGATGGACCTCTGGAGTTTGCAGACATGAGAGGGATAACGAGCATCTTCAAAACCAGGGGGCTGCTGCATGTAGACATCTTCGGCTAGAAAACCGTGGAGAAAAGCATTACTCACATCAATCTGTCGAAGACTCCACCCGCGGGAGACAGCGAGAGAGAGGACCAGACGAACCGTGGCAGGCTTCACCACGGGGCTGAAAGTATCTTCATAGTCGATCCCTTGCTGTTGAGTAAAACCACGAGCAACAAGGCGAGCTTTATGCTTGTCAACAGAACCATCCGGATGATGCTTGGTCTTAAAGATCCACTTGCAGCTCACAACATTAACACCAGTAGGCCGAGCCACCAACACCCGTGTACATGTACACCACCACAACGTGTTCCCCGGCAGCGCCTTGTACCTGGGCAGCCAGAGCTCGCGGTCTCGGTCTCGGCCGGCCACGAGGCGCCTCAGCTCCGTGCAGGTGCTCTCCACCCTGAGGAGGTCCTTCCCGTCGGGGAACCTCGCCAGGATCGCCAGCATGGCGTCGCGCGGGAGGGACATGAGGGTGGGGGCTCGCCCCGGCACCACGCCGTGCTCGCGGCATAGGTCTAAGAGGAGGCGCCGGCAGAGCCCGTTGATGACTGTCCTCCAGAGCGTGGAGGCCGTCCCGAGCAGCTGGCGCCCCGTGTCGTCCAGACCGCCCGATACGAGCGACGCGACGGAGAGCACGTCTAGGCACGCCCAGTACGTGCCGCCGGTCCTCCGGACAGAACAGACCTGGACGTAGAAGACGACGTATCGCCCGTCCGTGCATATCCTCAGCGCGGCACCGTCCATGTCGTGCCGGGGCAGCAGCTGCGGCGCCGTGTACTCCAGGGACAGGGTCGAGGCCGTCGCGCCCACCTCGGGCGGAAGCCGGCAAGACGACGGGTCCCCGCGGCGGGGCACGATGAAGCCCGCCTCGAGGAAGGCGGCGTGGACCACGATTACCAGACGGCCCAGGAGGGGCTCCGCGTCCCACCGGCGGGCGTCGACTACTCTGTGGAGGGGAGAGACCTTTGACGACATGGCAATACCTACGAAGTGAGCGAGGTCAGGTGATTCCTTTGATTGTTTACGGAAACAACAGCTGGGTGTGGTGAGTTTGCGATCGCAAAGCCGGGTTAATCTTTTTGATTGACGAAGAACACTAAAATGCGACACCGGAAGTCCCCATCAGACATCCTGGGAATTACATTTCTGATTGCCGCAAATTCCTTGCTCTTCCCGTAGTGAGATTACGACCGACGATCCTGCCGATGCCGATTCCTATTTAGGCTTAATATAAGGATAGCCCGGATTAACAATAAATCAAAAATATATGAAAATAATTCAAAAACAAATGTATTTTTTTATATAAAGAAGTGTTTTGAGTGATTGCAAAGTTTTATATTGAAATTACATCCATCGAAGTCTCCGAAGATGCTACTTTTGAAAGCATTTTGGGGTGTTCATTTTATCCTTTTTGCCACGGCTTCCACAAATGTGATGTGATGATGAAAATTACCAAGCACTCAAAACATTTTTTAATATTTGTAAAAAAATCAGAATATTTTGAATGTTTTTTAAATTTCCCGTATTTGAGCTCAAGCTCAAATTATGACTTTCGCTTAAGCCGCCACTTCCTTCCTTATATGTAACTGGTGCGCACGCTCGACCCTTCACTAGCGAACTCGCCCGCCCCAGAGCATGTACTCCCAGCACTGGTTTAGGAAACATGTTTGCGGACAAATGGAGGGCCAAAATAGCCATTTATGGTTGGAGATGATCTTAACCGGCTCAATACCAAGTTGGGGACTCGCGTTATAGGGCCAAGCTAATTCTTCACTCCAGCTGTTACAAGACATGTTATATCATAACGGCTAACTGAAGTGCTCATATTGCTCAAAAAAAAAAAAAAACTGAAGTGCTAATACTCTATAACACTACGCTCTTCAGCTTCAAAGAGCCTACATTCACTTGTGGTCTTCAATTGGAAATGAGTCACCAGATTTTAATCAGGTCAACAATTTCTCAAATCTCTCTCGTTTATTTTCTTTTATACTATACATTATGCTTCCTAATTTCAAGGCATCACAATTAATTGAGATCTTCAATTTAGAATTGGGTGACCCCAATTTTGACTGAGTCAACAATTTCTCAAGGAGCTCTCCCATTCAATTCTTTTAATTCCCTATTTACCTTTGAAACTCTTTCATTCAACTGAGACATTCAATTTTGAATTTTGTTTATTATTTTGATCTGGCCAATGATTTTTTAAATCAATCAGCAACAACTGGCCTATAAAAATATATCAATCCCACGCACCCTCACACCACCTAAAAAAAAGAAGCGCCGCCATGTGATACTGTAGGATCAGTATAGTAAATACAGCCACAGACGCCAAAATTCCCCCACATAAAATGTTGGTTAATGGATAAAACAGAATGACACCACGAAAGGCCCATCAAATCACTACATTATAAATAAAAATATAACACACTCCATCATCTTCCTCACGTGCCAAAGTAAATATTCCATCAGTTCCAAAATATAAGGGGTATTAGTTTTTCAAAAAGTCGAATTTCTTTAACTTTGACTAAGTTCAGAACAAAAAATATCGACATCCACAATAATAATAATAAAGTATGAAAAATCATTTCATGATGAATCTAATCGAATTTGATATTATCGATTTTTATATATTTCTCCATAAATATGATCAAACTTAAAATGTTTGACTTTTCAAAAAATTAGTACAAGTTATATTTTGAAATAGAGTGGTTATTTTTAAAAAGAAATCCAACAACATCAATGGCATAGGAAAGCCCGCCCAACCCTTCTAGTCCTCTATAATACTATGCTCCCTAGTTATCAAAGCCCACATTCCATTGAGATCTACAATTAGAATTAGGTGACCCGATTTTGCCCGGTCAACAATTTCTCAAAGCTCTCTCATTTAATTCTTTTATATGATATACTATACTTTACAATTTTTAAGGCCTCACAATTAATTGAGATATTAAATTTAAAATTACAATTGGGTCACCCAATTTTGACCTGGTCAACAATTTCTCAAACCTCTCTCATTCAATTGTTTTATACTATATATACACTATGCTTTCTAATTTTAGGGCCTCGTAATTAATTAAGGTATTCAATTTGGAACAGGGCCATCCGATTTTTACCAGGTGAACGATTTTTCAAGATCTCCCATTCAATTCTTTTCTTTTAATTCACTATGTTCCATAATTTTGAAACTTTTTCATTCAATTGAGGTATTCAATTCTGAATTTGGTTTATGATTTTGATAAGTCCAATGATTTTTGAAATCAATCAACAGCACCCGGCCAATAAAAATATATCAATCCCGCGCACCCTTCCACCACCAAGAAAAAGAAGTGTCACCATGTGATATTGTAGCACAAATATAGTACATGCAGCCACTGAAGTATAAATTTCTCTGCATAAATATAAGTTGGTTAGCGGATAACACATAATCACACCACAAAAGGCCCACCAAATCACCGCATTTAAATAAAAGTAAAGCACACTCTATCATCTTCCCCATCCGCCAAACTTAATATTCCGCCAGTTCCAAAATATGAGGGGTATTAGTTTTTCGGAAAATCAATTTTTTTAACTTTGACCAAGTTCACAGCAAAAATAACGATGTCCACAATATTAAACAAAGAAGTGTGAAAATTCATAGCATGATGAATCTAACTATACCGATATGATATTACAGATTTTTATATATTTTTATATAAATTTGGTCCAACTTGTATGGTTTGACTTTTCAAAAAAATTAATACACCTTATATTCTAAACAGAGTTTTTTAAGACACCCAACAACACCAACGGTGCAGCAAAGCGCGTCCAACCCTTCTAGTTAATTATTATGCTTCTTAGTTTTAAAGTGCCCACATTCAATTGAGCTCTCCAATTGAAATTGGGTCACCTGATTTTGACCGGATCAACAATTTCTCAAAACTTTCTCATTCAATTCTTTATACAGTACATTATGATTTCTTATTTTTAAGGCCTCATGAATAATTGATGTCTTCAATTTAGAATTAGGTCACTCGATTTTGACAGGGTCAACAATTTCTCAAGGAGCTCTACAATTCAATTATTTTAATTCACTATGTTCCCTAATTTTGACATCTTTCATTCAATTTGGGTACATTTTTGGATTTAGTTTACGATTTTGATTGGACCAATGATTTTTCAAAATAAATCAACAACAACTGGCCTATAAAAAATATCAATCCCACGCACCCTTCCACCACCTAGAAAAAAAGCCACCATGTGATACTGTAGCACCAATATACATGCAGCCACCGACGCAGAATTTTATTCACATAAAGATAGGTTGGTAGCGGATAACACATAATCACACCACGAAAGGCCCACCAACTCAACACGTTACAAGGGGTATTTTAATTTTTGGAAAGTCAAATTTCTATAACTTTGACCAAACATAAAAGTATGAACACTCATTTCATGATCAATCTAATATAACAATTTGATATTACGTATTTTGATATATTTCTCTAGAAATTTGATCAAACTTAAAAGTTTTGACTTTTCGAAAAAGTAATACACCTTATATTTTAAAATAGGGTGAGTATTTTTTAGAAACACAACAACACTAAGGGCGCAACAAAGCATGCTCAACCCTTCTGTTATATATTATTTGTCCATAATTTAATGGGCTATGAAATTAATATCGCATTTGCTATTGTTCAGCTGCCTGAAATTTTTTCAGGCGTCAGCCAATTTTGTAACGAGCGGAGCATCGAGGGTGAGCCGTCGCAACTGGTCATGGTGTTGCCAATGGGAGCAAGGCAGAAGCTTGCCGGTATGGCTATGGTAGCAAGTGGTCCCCAACGCTGCGGAACGGCTGATTTTAGTGGATGATCGGGCGGCAATGGGCCGACAGAGGAGCTGCCTTAGGAGGGCATGGTAGCCGGCACGGCGATTCGACCGAACGTTGGAGGGCGATCGGTCGGGTTGGGAGGAGGGAGGGCGAAAATACTAGACTTACGAAAACCATCTACAGAATCCACCTACGGACTTGTCTCCTGACTATACCTGGCCATGGGAAGCCCGGCCCGGCCTAGATTTTGAGCCCGAAGGCCAGGCCGGGCTCGGGCCCAGAAAACAGGCCCGATGGCCGTGCCGGGCCGGGCTCGGGCCTGGGTTTTTTTCGTCGGGCTTGGCTAGGCCTGGCCCGAAGCCCGGCCCGGTGCGAGGTATGGCCAGGTATACTCCTGACGAGTTGGTTTCCCCCCTGATTTCTAGTGGTGGACCCCTCTCCCTTTCATTTCCAATCACCCCTTGACAACTGTTCACGTAACTCAACTCCTGTGAATATCGTCCGTAAGTGTAGTGTCTCTCGAGAGAGGGAGGTGGAAGAAGGATTTCTGGCCGTTGGATTTCATTGAATGGTGCAGAGAAATGGTGAATAAAATAAAATAAAAATCCAGACGGACAAACTGTTGGCCCCAATTTAGATCTATGCACAAGAACACATGATGATCTATTTTATGTATCTTTGCTTCCCGTAATTTTACTTCCTCTATAAGGGCATCCCCAATACTGACTCGCAAATTGGCTCCAGCATTCATTCATGTACTAGGGGACCAATCCACGGACACGGATGCAGAAGCCGACCATCAAACGCCGCCTGCATACAATTGAAACCGCACTTGAACTAACTAGATGGAATTTATGCACACACAGCGGTTTTCATTAAATTTTGGATCTTTACATAAAAAGGTCGACATTTCGACTATTTAACTAAAATCTAGAAAAAAAACTAAACCCTATACCGGACGACCACCTCGTACATGCGGTCGCCCTGTCTTGCCACGCCGTCGTTACCGTCCATGCCGTAGTCGTCGTCCCTCCAGCGGCGGATGGGTGCCGGAGGGCTGCGGCAGCCTTGTACGGCGGCAGCCTGCCGTTCGCAGAGGAGCTGCTCCACCTCCTGTTGCATGGTGCGGAGGGCCGCCTTGGCCACTAGCGCCGGCGTCGGCGGAGCCCTAGCGGCGGCCTTGCCCCTGCCATCGGTGGCGGAGCCATCGCTAAGCGACCACTCCCCGCCGATCTTGGCGAGCTCGCCGTCAAGGCGGCAGCATCACCTGGCGGCCGTCTCCGTGTTGGTGAAGGAGCGACTGAGGGCCCATGTGGCGACGAGGTCTGGGTCATTGCGGACCCATTCCGGCACCACGTCGATCTTGGAGAACGCAGACCGGCGGGCGGTGTTGTGTCGGTCGTACCGTGCCTGCTGCCGCACCCCCCCCCCTTGGAGACTACGGCCTTCAAGCACGAGGGGCCGCCGACACCGCCGCCAACGAGGTAGTGGAGGATGCGCCCCCCCACCTTCGTGATCACCGGCGGCAGCTCCTCCTTGACGAGACGGTGGTTGCGGCAGGGTGGCGAGGCAGGCCCATCTATGCAAGCATACATGCTATGCCCGGTGGCGACGTGAGCTCGTCCTTCACGTGGCGTTTGATCTGGACGCCGAGGTTGCGAGGGAGTGAGGCCGGCTCCTCCTTGACGTGGCATCCAATCAGGACGCCACCGCGGTCGCCCGGGGAGAGGGGGCTCCTCCTTTACCCGCCGGCTCCTGTTTGATGCAGTAGCGCGGCGGGGACGGTGGCTCCTCCTTGACCGGCACCGGGCCCATCTTTTGGAGTGAACGCTCCATCATGATTTCTATCTAACAGACGAACTCTTCATCCGTCAAAGCAACCTCGGCAAGGAGGCCCGGCTGCTGTTGCAGCTTCTGAACCTCCTCGTCGCTAGAGGAGATGACAATCTCCTCCTTGCGGGAGGAGATGGACGCCGCGGATGCCGAGGGTCCGGAGAGCGAGGGCGGCAGCGCCAAGATCCATCGGACGATGAACTGCTGCCGCCATCGCCCCTGGTTGTCGGCGTGGAGAACCAAGGCTTCGGCATCATCCTTGAGTTGGAGGGGCTCAGAGAGGAGGAGCAAGGGATCGAAGAGGACGAGGAGGATGGGTTCGGTATGAATGTGCATCGCCGACACGTAACTTAAATAGCCACGTCCACGGCCAAGCGAACAGGCAGTCGGCCCGCTTCAATACGGCGCAGTTGTCGGAGTTGGTTTCTCAGGACACGCCGTCCGCGTTGAAGCGGCGACGCTTGAGAGGTCGCGACCGTTAGCACCGCCTTCATGTCCGGTCGCGTCGCTCGGCATCACCGCTGCATGCTCTGGTCGGCATGAATGCGCGTTGGATGGAACCGCAAACACCCCCCCACACACACACTTTGTCTTGGTTTGCGGTGGAAAACACGTCCGGACCGCTCGATGGATCGATATAGGCCCGCACGGTCCGGACGTATGCGGACCAGGCCCGTCGATGGGGCAGGCCAAATTGGCCGACCACACAGGGCCCCAAAAATTTTGGGGGCCCCAAATCAGCAGGTGTTGGGTAGACCGCATTATAATCTGAAAAAGAAAATGCACGGTAGCCTTTCTCAAAAAAAATGCACGGTAGCCAAATCAGGAGCCCAGCGAAACAAGCAGGTTGCCCGATCGCCTGTCGCCTGAATCATTGTCTCCCAGTATCGCACTCGTAGTCGCCTCTCCCCATCACCCATTTCGCCCAGAACCTGATACCTTCTGTCGATCTGAGCGCTCGCCCTGCTCGCCCTCCCGTTGTCGCCCTCGTCCAGTTCTCCCGCGATCTACAGATGGATTGTGCATGGTAGTTGGCTGGTTCCCCAACCTAAACTATCCCCACGTGAGTGCTCGAGGCCTATTTGTTACAGGTTGGATTCGATTTGCTTCAGATAATAGACTTCTGAATTTTTAATTTTGGTATAGAAAACAGAAACATATCTGCTTCTACGGATCCTAAAAATAAAGGTGCATCTCCTTCAGTCCTGCTAACAATACCATACATATGCAGATATGCTCTCTGTTTTCTAAATTTTGGTACATAAACTAATCACATTGATAATTAATAAGATAGCATTAGCCATTTTAGCCATTGTACTTTGGCCCGGTTGATAAATAATAAATTGTTTTATACGCTTTACAGTCAAAAGTTTAAATTCCACATAGATTGCTACAACTGTTTTTGGAGATAGTATTTTTGGACAATGCAAGGCAGATGTTCTACGGATTTCATTGCGATTGGTTTTTCGGAGATAGTTACTCAGTCATAAACTATTTTCAATGTAGTGCCATTTTCAAGGTACTATTTTGTTTTATTCGCCATAAAGATGGGCTTATAACTCATGTAATGTTTCAATCATGACTTTTGTTTTGCTTTTTGGTAGAACATGTGTTTAGTTTATCACTTGTATCACCTTTACTCTTTTTGCATTAGTTTTTTTGAAATATTTCTAAATATCTTACGAAATTGCATACATTTGAAGTAATATAATTAAATGCACATATGTCTTAGTCATATGAAAAATTTCCAAATTTAGGGCCACATTTTGCATTTCACCCTGGGCCCCCAAATTTCTGGAGACGGCCCTGATGTGGATGGTTTGAGGGTGGCATTTAGATGCCCTTACACAATATATAACTTCAAGGGCATTCCTATTTTTTTTCTTACAATACATTTTACATTTTAAATATTACTACTACAACTTTGTACCTTTTTTTTTAGGGTAACTACAACATGGTGGGTTGGGATGAACAGTCCGCTGCTCTACTCAAAGGCAAGTTGCGTGGCCCACACGAACATCTCCTTCCAGCTCGTCCCACGCAATTCCTCGTCGGAGCCGCCGCGGAGCGACCAGCACTGCGTGTTCCGTGCCAGCGCCTTGTACCTGGGCAGCCAGAGCTCGCGGTCTCGGTCTCGGCCGCCCACAAGGCGCCTCAGCTCCGTGCAGGTGCTCTCCACCCTCAAGAGGTCCTTCCCGTCCGGGAGCCTCGCCAGGATCGCCAGCATGGCGTCGCTCGGGAGGGACATGAGTGTGGGGGCTCGTCCGGGCACCACGCCGTGCTCGCGGCATAGGTCCGAGAGGAGGCGCCGGCAGAGCCCGTCGATGACCGTCCTCCAGAGCGTGGAGGCCGTCCCGAGCAGCTGGCGCCCCGTGTCGTCCAGACCGCCAGATAGGAGCGACGCGGCGGAGAGCACGTCGAGGCACGCCCAGTACGTGCCGCCGGTCCTCCGGACAGAGCTTACTTGCACGTAGAAGAGGAAACACTGCCCGTCGGTGCATATCCTCAGCGCGGCACCGTCCATGTCGTGCCGGGGCAGCAGTTGCAGCGCAGTGTACTCCAAGGACAGGGTCGAGGCCGTCGCGCCTGCCTCCGTCGGAAGCCGGCAACGCGACGGGTCCCCGCGGCGGCGTACGATGAAGCCCGCCTCGAGGAAGGCGGCGTGGACCACGATCACTAGACGGCCCAGGAAGGGCTCCGCGTCCCACCGGCGGGCGTCGACTACTCTGTGGAGGGGAGAGATACTTGACGACATGGCTATACCTACACCTACGAGGTGAGCCGTGAGCGTGGTCAGGTGATTTCCTTGATTGTTTTGCGGAAACAGTAGACGAGTGTGGTGAGTTTTCGATGGCAAAGCCGCGTTGATTTTTTTTTTTGTCTTTTTGATTGATTGACGAAGTACATTGCAATGGGACACCTCAAGTCCCCATCTGACATCCTGGGAATTGCATTTCCGATTGCCGCAAATTCCTTGCTTTTCCCGCAGTGGAGATTACGACCGACGATCCTGTCGATGCCGATTCCTACTTAGGCTCAAGGACATGGACAGCCCGGGTGAATGGGAAAATCATAAAAAAAAAAAAACAATTCAGTATTTTGTGTGTGTGTGGAAAACATTAACAAATGTTTGGAGTGCTTGCAAAGTTTCATCTTGGAATTACATTCGTAAAAGTCACGGCAAAAAGATAAGATTGATGCTACTTTTGAAAGCATTTTGGAGCGCTGATTTTATCCTTTTGCCACTACTTCCACAAATGTGATATGATGATGAAAATTTCACTCAGCACATTTCTAAATGTTTGCCAGAAAAACAAGAATATTTTGAATGCTCTTTGGTTTTATTTTTTGATTTTACTACTCATGCTAAGAGCATTTGAGCTGGAGCTCATATTAGGATTTTTGCTTAAACCACCACTCCCTTCCATATCTGTAACATACGCACACGCTCTATCCTTCACTAGCGAAATAGGCCGCCCCAAGACATGTCCCAAGACTGGTTTTGGAAACTTTCTAGAAGGTCTCCTCAGGGTATTTTGGTTGGGTTCTTCTGCTTTTCGTGTTTCACAGGCTTTTGTCCAGTTCGGCCAGTTTTTTTTGCTTTTTCCATTTTAATTTTGCGGACTTTTTTCAAAATTGTGATGTTTTTTAAATTTCTGATTTTAATTTCAAATTTAAGAAATTTTCACAAATCTAAAATTGTGAAATTTTGTCGAATTCTTGAACTCCTTTTCGATTCCGCAAATATTTTTTTTGAAGTCCATGATCTTTTTTAAAAAGATATTTTTTGCCGAATTCTATGTTTTTTTTCATATTTATGAACATTTTCACAAAATTCAAGAAAAAAGTCAGTTTCTTTTTTGTCAAAATTCAACCATGGACCAAACAAATGGACTCGGTACCAATTAAAGGACATATCTGCTCTTCTGAAGAAAAAAAGTCCACAAAATTAAATGGCGCCTAGCTGAGACGGGTGTGAGCGCTTGGTAACAAATGGCCTTTAAACGGTGCCTGAATAGGCGTTGGGTGGGAGCACTCCCTACTTGATTGGCGTTGTCTCTGCGCTGTGTTCCTTGGATCAGGGCGGTCGAGGCCATCGCTATCTCTGTATCGCTCTCACGAGGGAAGATTGGATCCGGGGATGGCAAGTTCCAGCTCGCAAGGACGGCGGGGGAAGGAAACAGCGGACGAGTTGTTGGCACGGCTGAACCTACAGGAGGAGGAGGATGATGACTTTGTTTGGGAAGAAGAGCTGCCGGACTTGGGAGAGCCGGCGAAGTGGCTAGCTATAGCCCGAGTGCATACACCAAAAACTTTTAGCCCTAATGCTCTGTACGGGGACATGCGTGCGGCGTAGAATCCCGCGAGGACTGTGGTTTGGAGGAAGATCAAGGATAATCTGTTCACGGTCCAATTTGTTTGTCTTGGTGATTGGAACAAAGCAATGGTGGAGGGACCCTGGTTGTTCAGAGATCATGTTGTAATCTTAAAGGAGTATGATGGTTTTAAGAAGCCTGAAAGTGTCGTCCTAAACAAGCTGTCGGTCTGGGCTCAAATACATCTGTTGTCGAATAACTTTCTGATAGAACGGGCAGTCAGGGGATTGGCTTCCCGCATCGGGGAAGTGGAGGAGGTCCAGTTGAAACTCCCGGCGGGCTTCTTTGGGGAGTTCGTCAGGGTCAGAGTGAAAATTGATATAAACGCCAAGATTAAACGCTTTGTTACAGGAACGAAGGGAGAGGATAGGGTAAGGTACCAGGTGAAGTATGAGAAACTTCCAATCTTCTGTTATAATTGTGGTGAATTTGGCCACTGGCATGAGGAATGTGGAGATGGAGTTCATGATGAATCCACCTTTGGATGGGGGGAGTTTGTTCTGGCTGGTAACGGGAATTTTAGGCCGGGTGGCCGGGGGAGTTTTGGCACCCAGCGAGGCAGGGGAGGCCCTGGAAGGACGGGGGGCCGAGGCAGAGGGAGGGAACCCTATAATCCCAATCAGAGTTGGCGCTTCAATGCGCAACAACATAACCAGAACTTTGCCAGGGCGCCAACGGAGGAAGGGACAGAGCCGGGAGTTCAGGTTGTGACAGTAGAAAAGCCCAGAGATGATCCAGAAGTGGTAGATGAAACGGGGAATAGCCGGGACAAGTCGAAGGAGGGCGTTCTTGCTTCATACAAGCGTCCGTCAGTGGAGAACAGCTCGAGGCCTAGCTCGTCCTCGCATGCGGCAGGTGTAGAAGGTGGCACAGTGGACAACTCCCTGACGATGGTGGTCACCTCTTCGGCGGTGCCCCCATTACCACCAGTGTATGTTTCACCCCGGAAACAGAATAAGAGGCACAAACAACTGCAAGATATGGGAGATGAAGATGAGCAGGGTAGACATGAAGGCCTTGTTAATCAACCACATACAACATTATCGGCGGGCTCCTTCGAGGAGCGCCGCCGGGCACAATGAATGCTTTGTGCTGGAACTGCCGCGGTTTGGGCAACCCCGCGACAGTTCATGAAGTCCGTGATCTCACGGCAAAATTTGCCCCGGCGGTGTTGTGCCTGGTAGAAACACAATTACCTAGTGCACACGCTGAAATTTTAGCACAATCTTTTGGTTTTGATAAATCGTTTGTTGTTGGTAGCTCTGGTAGGAGTGGTGGCCTTGTAATCTTCTGGAATGATGCAATAAAGTTAGAGATTAATGGTTACTCGCGATATCATATTGATGTAATTGTAGGAGGGTTGGGGCCTACACCTTGGAGGTTGACGTGCGTATATGGAGAAGCACAAGTAGCTCATCGTCAGAGGACTTGGGACACTCTATGTTCTATGGCTGGTGCTTCCAATCTTCCATGGGTAGCACTTGGTGACTTTAACGAAGTTCTCACTCAAGATGAACATGAAGGAGTTAATTTGAGGGGGCAGGGCCAAATGGATGGATTCCGTGATGCACTGGATATATGTGGCCTAGCGGACCTGGGCTATACTGGACGTAGGTGGACTTTTGAAAAAAGAGTTGCAGGAGGGACTTTCACAAGGGTGCGCTTGGATAGAGCTGTTGCTAATGCCGACTGGAGCTCAATATTTCCACTTGCAGAGGTCGAAAATGCTACAGCAGCGAGTTCGGATCATGGTCCAATTATTCTTAAGCTTATGCAACAGGAAGCCGGTAATAAGGCACCAAGAATGTTCAGATATGAAGTGATGTGGGAACGACACCAAGACCTTATTCCTTCGTTGGAGAGAAGTTGGAGTAGCAGTCTGAGCTGCTCTTCTGTAGGCGATGTCCAGCAGAAGTTACAGAGTTTGGGAGAACACTTGTCCAACTGGGACAGATTGACTTTTGGAAGTGTGAAGCGTGAGATAAAACAGCTGGTTCGGCAACTTGAAGCTCTAAAGAATATACCAGGCCGAACTGGCCCAAGCCATTTGGAGATTAAGGTGATAGACCGACTGGTGGAGTTGTACCAGAGAGAGGAAATCCTCCAAAGACAACGATCGAGGGTGGATTGGCTCACATATGGCGATAAAAACACTAAATATTTTCAGCAGCGGGCCTCGATGCGAAGAAGGAAGAATAAGATCACATCCCTGACTAGGGAAGACGGACAAATGGTTGTAGAAGCAAGCGAACTGGAAGCGATGACATCTGAATTTTATTCAAACCTGTACACGTCGGAAGGCTGTACAAATATGCAGGCAGTATTAGACTCGGTACCCGAGAAGGTGACAGATGAAATGCGTACGATGTTGGACGCCAAGTACACTGAGGAGGAAGTAAAAAAGGCTTTGTACCAGATGTTCCCTACGAAGTCGCCTTGGCCAGATGGGTTCCCAGCGCACTTCTTCCAGAAGCATTGGGGCGTTTGTGGAACCGAGGTGACTGCTGCTGTTCTTAAAATTATTGAAGGACGTGAGAGTGCAGAAAGCATTAATCAGACTTACCTGGTTCTTATACCAAAGGTAAAAAATCCATCTTTGCTCTCACAGTTCCGCCCGATAAGCCTTTGCAACGTGTTTTATAAAATTGCTTCCAAAGTTATAGCTAACCGTTTGAAGCTAGTTTTTCCGGAGATTATTTCTTCAGAACAGTCTGACTTTGTGCCGGGACGTTTGATCACAGACAATATCATTGTGGCATATGAATGTTTACATTTTATGAAACGGAATAGAGCAGTTAAGCATCGTCATTGTGCTCTCAAGTTACATATGATGAAGGCGTACGACAGGGTGGAATGGGATTACCTGAGAGCCATCATGTTAAAGTTGGGTTTTTCTTCAAGATGGGTGAACATTGTTATGGATCTGGTGAGCTCAGTATCTTATTCCGTGTTATTCAATGGGAAGAAGCTACAGGAGTTTAAACCTAGCAGAGGTATCCGTCAGGGAGATCCAATCTCCCCTTACCTGTTTTTGTTGGCAGCGGAGGGCCTTTCTGGCCTCTTGAAAAATTTAAGTGAGTCATCTCAACTTGGGGGGATCCAAGTGGCGCCTTCGGCACCACCTGTTAATCACCTTTTATTCGCAGATGATAGCTGCTGTTCTTCAAAGCATCTGGTGGAGGGGCGACAGAGGTGTCAAACCTGTTGAAAACATATTGCCAAGCGTCAGGACAGAGAATAAATGCAGCAAAATCGTCTATTTTCTTTAGCAAGAGATGCCCATCTAATCTCAAGGAAGAGATAAAAGGTATTCTGAATGTCCCCAATGAAACACTTAATGACAAGTATCTTGGCATGCCCTCAGATGTGGGAAGTTCGAAGTTTGGAGCTTTTAAATATCTAAAAGACAGATTATGGAGCAAAGTTAAAGGGTGGATTGAGAAAACTTTATCTATGGCGGGCAAGGAAGTGCTGGTTAAATCAGTTGCACAAGCAGTACCGGTATATTCTATGTCTTGTTTTAAATTGCCAAGGGGACTGTGCGAGCATCTTAATAAACTCATTCGGCAATTCTGGTAGGTAAGTAAAGATGGGAAAAGAAAACCGGCATGGGTATCTTGGAAGGCTATCACCCAACCAAAATTCATGGGAGGCCTTGGTTTTAGAGATTTCGAGCTTTTTAATCTTGCACTCCTGACAAGACAATTGTGGCGAATTTTGCAACAACGACATCTTTTTGTGCCCGGATTTTGAAAGCAGCTTACTTTCCAAATGGCACAATTCTTACAGCTGAGCTGGGGAGCAGGCCGTCGCAAGTATGGCGAGCAGTTTTAGAAGGAAGGGATGTGCTTTGTCAAGGCATTATCAGGAGGATTGGGGATGGATCAGCTACGAGGATATGGGCCGACAACTGGATCCCAAGGTACGCTACTATGAGACCTTTGGCATGCCTCTCGGCCAACCCACCGACTCTGGTGAGTGAACTAATCGATAACACATCAGCCACATGGAATAGAGCAGCACTGGACCAAACTTTCTTGGCAGCAGATACTAATGCTATACTGTTTATCCCCTTGTGCACCTCACGGATGGATGATTTCTGGGCATGGAGCTTAGAAAGGAATGGTAATTTCACAGTCCGTTCAGCGTACCGAATGTTAGCAGACACTAAAAGGCGAAGGGAGGATTGGCTTGAGGATAATGCAGGCATGTCTAACTACGAAGCGGAAGCCAAATCTTGGACATCGCTTTGGTCTGTCCAAGTGCCGGGGAAGGTTAGAAATTTCCTTTGGAGGCTTGCTAAACATTCCATTACCACCGAAGATGTTCGACACACAAGCATATGTCCGATGATGACAAATGTCAGCTATGTGCGATGCAGGATAGCTGGCGGCATTCACTGATGCAGTGCTCTGTTGCCCGGTGTGTCTGGGCCCTTGTGGATGATGACGTTGCTGATTATATTTAGGCTTCTACAGAGGAAGATGCTAAGCGCTGGTTATTCTGTATGTTTAATGATTTACCACATGCTAGCATGTCAAGCTGGTCGTGACTTTGTGGGCATTATGGACGGCAAGGCGTAAAGCTATCCATGAGGGAGTCCTGCAGAGCCCTCATGCTACACATGCTTTTGTAACTAGCTTCATCTCTGAACTAGATTCTCTGAAGACCCCAGCGCATGTTGCACAAAATGTGGCTGCGACTAGCTCAGGAGCAAGGCGTACTAGTACATGGCTGGCCCCTGCTGTGGGAGTTGCGAAGATACAAGTTGATGGAGGCCAGGCGAGGAATGGTAGGAGCGGTGCAGCTGCGGCACTCTGCCGAGACCATAATGGCGTCTATCTGGGGTCGTCGGCTATGGCCTTTTCAGATATTTCTGGCCCAGGGACGCTAGAGGCGCTAGCTTGTCGAGAAGCGCTGAACCTAGCTTTGGATTTATCAGTTGAACACATTATCATCGCATGTGATAACAAGACTGTGGTGGCGGATATCAATAACGGAACTGAAGGCCCATACAGTGCCATTATCAAGGAGATTCGTGCCAGGGCGAGGAGTTTCAGAAGCTATGAGTTTATTTTTGAAGGTCGGGCGAGGAACATTGATGCCCATAATTTAGCTAAATTTTCGTCTTCTTTAGATGTTGGTCGCCATTTGTGGCTGGGAGTACCCCATGACCAGTTTGTTATTCCTGTAAACCGTTCGGCATCGCCATAATAAAGCTTTGGTTTACCACTCAAAAAAAAACTTGATTACATTTTTTAGAAGCCCTACTTAATTCCTGAATGTACTTTCTTGTCCTACGCTTGGTTTTATGGCTATAACGCACACTCAACTGTGCTTTCTTTCCTAGATTAAAAAAATCTTTTCTTATTTCCTTTTCTTTTCTGTTTGTTTTCTTTTTATTTTTCTCTTCTATTTTTTCATTTTTAGTTTTATTTTGTTTTTAAAACGTTCCCTTTTTTGTACAGTGTCTATTTATGTGTTTGTATTTTACTTCTCTTTTTGAACGTAAACGCTGTTTAAATTGTATGAACATAAATTCAGGCATTAAGGAATTCTTTGCTTTCAGTCTGTGAACATTACTTTTACAAATGTATGAACATTTGAATACATGAATATAGATTTTTTTTCATTGATCATATTTTTAAATATCATATATGAACATATATATCGACATACCTTTTCTACAGTATATACCTTTTCGCCATTGATGGGCCACCCACCCGTCAATAGTGACATAGTCACCGCTGATGGATAATAACCAATGGGCCTTTTTTTTCTTAAGAAACACACCCAGACGGCATCGTAGAACTGATAATTGTCTAGGAAAATGACCAATTCAATGAAAAGATAATTGGGCGTGGAGCGACTAGTAAAAATTAAAATTACAATGAAAATTGTACTAGTCTTCTTCTTCCCCTGATTGATTGCTTTACTATGGTTGTTTGCGTATTATGATCTTGATTTCGTTTTCTCGATTACTTCTATATTGAGCTACTCTTTCACTTTAATTAACAGGACTGAGGCAAACTTTGCCGACCCATTTCGTAAATGAAAAATTCATATGCAAAAAGTCACCTTGTCCATACCTATCTCTACATGGCACATTGCTTGGATTCATGCCCGTACATGCACAGGTGCAAGTGGAGCCGCTGCACAGGGCCCCTCAAAATCTAGGGCCCCCAATTTTTGTGCAAATACTAAATCCTAAGATTATGGCAAGTAGACAATGAACTGCAGGCTCGTGTCTGCAGCAACCTATAAATTGGGGTGTTTTCTACTGCTTGTTCCATTGATCCATCAATCCATCCATCGTCCCCTTAGGAATTCAAGAGGTTGGAATCTTGCTGCTTGGTCGCCGCAGTCCCTGGAGGTGAGCAATCAGAGCGCCTCTGAAAAATCAGAATATAGAGGCTGATGTTGATGATAATGTTGACAACATTCAGGTTGAGAATACTAATCCAAGATTTTGTATCAAAAAATGCTCATAAGATGGCACGCTTTGGCTAAAAGAGTAAAAGATGGACTTGTAGCTCAAAATTGTAAGATTTTCCTTTTTAAGTATGTATAGTTCCTTCAGAAATCTGTAATACCGCAGTGACTAATAAAAATAATAATGTTTTAATTACCTACTTGACTTTCTTATACATGGGGCCTAAATTGTGATTTTGCTCCGGGGCCTCAATTTCCGGGGTACGGCCCTGCTTGGATTAATTCATAAGTGGAGTAAGCATTAGAGTAGAAGCGAAAAATAAACACACTGAGCGTAGAGTATAATGCCATACTACATTTTTTTAAGATTACACAACATATTTGATACCCTTTGGAATAGAACAACCGTGCTACAAAGAACTGCTCCCACTTTCCTCAACAGCAAAGAAAAACAAATGATATCACACCACACAAGCCCATGCCCCCACTTGGTTTTTTCTTGTAAACACACGTTGGGCCCATCATGTTTTTTTTTAATATGGGCCAATCAAGTCGGTGAGACGTCGTCTTTAGCGGCCTATTGCGCAAACGTCCCTGAGAACCTAAAATTCGACTTGCAATTGTAAAAGCTAATTAATGAGTTGATATTCTCCAAAACTTAAGGATTTTAAATCTTTTTTCATATAAGTTTCCCTCCTATAAATTGAAGGCCATAAATGTGCGAATATCACATTGGTATGATATAATATACTACCAAAATATTGCCTGCGCATGCATGAAAGCCCATTAACGTCCCTGCATCATACTACTAGTATATAAGTGGAGGCCTCTCTAGTCTACAGTCTACACCCTGCACTCGTCGCTCCTTGCACATTTCGCTGATCCAGAAGGCTCGCCATGGCTGCTGCGACATTGCTCTTGGCGCTCGCCGTCGTCGCTCTCGGCTCCGGCCATGTCGTGGCTTTCGACCCTAACCCTCTCCAGGACTTCTGCGTCGCCGACCCCACGTCCAAAGGTACGGAAGACAAACGCCGTGCTTGTGGCAGCTCTTCAATTTCCATGTGATCATCCATGGTGATATGCGCGTACGTACCTGCAGTGCACGAGAACGGGGTGGCGTGCAAGGACCCGGCGGTGGTGGTGGCGGAGGACTTCCTCTTCGGCGGCCTGGACAAGCCGGGCGGCAAGACGAGCAAGCGCTTCGGGTTCACGGCGAACCAGGTGCAGATCCCGGGCCTGAACACGCTGGGCGAGTCCCACGTCCGCCTCGACGTCGTGCCGGGCGGCGTCTTCCCGGTGCACTACCACCCGAGGGCGGCGGAGACGGCGCTGGTGCTGGAGGGCTCCGTCTACTTCGGCTTCGTCTCCTCCTACCCGGACAACAAGCTCTACGCCAAGGTGCTCCGCAAGGGCGACGTCTTCGCCGTGCCGCAGGGGCTCGTGCACTTCCTCTACAACAACGGCACCGCGCCGGCCACGCTCTACGCCTCCCTCAGCAGCCAGAACCCGGGGCTGGTGCTCCTCGGCAACTCGCTCTTCGCCGGGGCGCTCCCCGACGACCTCGTCGCCAAGACGCTCCTCACGGACCAGCACACCGTGCAGACCATCAAGGCTAACTTCCGGCGGCCTTGATGCATGGCCACGCCGTGCTTTTACCCATCTGTAATCTTTGTATTTTCTGGGGGCGGGCACGGTAATTTGCATGGCAACCGTTGCTTTGCAATAAACATGAAATACTTGGAGCAATATCAATTCGATCGCATATACAAGGCGTTACCATTTGATTTAATTTTCTAACACCGTTACGATTTGATTTGAACAAATCTTCACATTCATTTTGATTCTAAAAAGGAAAGTAATATATATTATTCACTGAAAAAGAAGTATATGTATGCTCGATATGAAAATCTTTAGAAATCACTAGCAAAAGAGCCTGTGCGTTGCAACGGGAGAAAAAAAATCATAATTTCCATTGACAATGACCACATTTTTTTGACATCTCATCGCATGATTTTGAAAATTTGTTCACAAATGCAAGAAAATGTTTCTTTTTTTCTAAATTTATTCACAAATCAAAGCAATGTGCACATTTTCCAAATAATAAAGTGGTTGTCAAAAAACTTGGTAATTCAAAGAATTATTCCGAATTTCAAGAAACATATTTTAAAAAAACATACCATAATATGTCAATCCATCCCAGCAGTTAATTCTTCAAAGTTCACGCGGGTATACCTTTGATCATTCATGAACATTTTTATGAATTTGGGAATATTTTAAAAATTGTGACATTTTTTACTATTTATAAACTTTTAAAAAAATTGTGAACATTATTATATATTGCGGATGGTTTTTAAGCATTTTATTTTGAATCAGTGAACAATTCTAGAATAGAAGAACATTTTTTTTTGAAATGCACGAACATTTTCTGAATCAGCAAACACTTTATGAATCAGTAAACTCTATTGTAACTAGCTAAGTGTCCGTGCGTTGCCACGGACTAACAAATATACATATACAAAGAGAAAATTCATGTGACATGAGAGTCAAAGGCCATTTTTATGGGATGATATCTCATGGTCATGATCTAGTAGGTACATACATCTCGTCATTGTCTTTCTTCCACACTCCATGTCTGAGCTACCACGCGACACTCGACTTCCTTCTCCCACCATGCATGCTTTTATCTCCTATTTCTCCTACCTCTACCTTGCACGACAGTACCAAGTTTCTTGTCCAACTATCATAATCTTCTCCGGTAGGGCACCCCCTTAGATTATTACTGACTTGTACATGTTGCAAATAAGATCAACGAAAATGGATACTAAATTTCTGATGAGAAATGAGAATTCAGGGCAATATCTTCCCAAGAAAATAATAATTCCAAGACAATCTTTTTATACCTTCTGTCAACATTGGGACACACATTCCACGCAATAAGCATGCAATGATGTTGATACTTGATTAATTGTCAATATATGTCTATAGTAAAGATAACTTTACTCAAAACATGTTTTTCTAAGAAGGAAGGATAATTCATATTAGAAAAAAAATAAAGGTTTGGGTTCATCCCACCAATGTTTCTCTTGTGCAACTCATCTCCGCACCTGCTCACGAGATTGGCGTGTCTCGAGCACACCACTCCCACACACCCTCACAAGAGCGGCACAACCAATCTCTGAGTGCCACTGACACACATGCATGGAAGCGCTCACTCCAAGCCTGACTATACACATTCCCACAGTAGCCGAATTCAAAGAGAATCAACGGGGCATCATCCACTGCTTTCTCAGGGTCCTATTCATCATGAAATCATAGACCAAGATATTCCTCCCATCCATTTTTTAGGGAAAGGATTTTTCTCGATGTTCCTCTCATCTTCATGGTAGTAATAACCTAAAAACGCCACCAGTCAACTCCGAAGAACATGCAACATTGTCAGAGTCAAAGTCATGGTCAGTCAACTCCGTCAAGAATTTCAAATTATGTGCTATCCAATACGTACTTGTTGCCGATGGAACGACCACATGGATAGCTCCTACAATCTTCATGCAGGTTGCACAAAATTACGCCATAGGAGGTTTCAAACCTTCAACGGGCCACCCTTGGCCATCCAGCCGGTGGTTTTCCATCCTTCCTTACGCCTGACGTCTTGTGGAACCAGACGCATCCCAGATCCACCGCCTTCCATTCAGGTCGCCACACAGAGGGGAAAAATAGAGTAGGCGGTGGCGCGGAGGAGGAGGCGGTCGTTTTCTATGTCACTGGTGTTTGTGTAGTTGTGCGTTGGAACTTCATAACATGGGGAGGACGAGGAAATGGGAGAGCAGATTGTCGATGGTGGCATGGGAAAAAGAACGCGGTCTGGGGAGGGGGTCGGTGGCTAGAACTTTGGAAAGGAAGGAAACCTGATTGTGTTTCCCTTTATTTTGTATATGGAAGTTATCGTATGGTTCATGTATGGCAACAAGTCCTATAAAAGAGAACCAAGGATTGATTGATGATTGTGTTTTATTTCATATGGAAACCGATCTGTCGGGGCTACATGTAAGTGCATTGTGACTAAGGAAGGATCAATAGATTGAATTAGATTAGAAAAAAACCAGCAGGAGGGTGGAGTTATTAATTAAGAAAAAAGTCAGTAGTGGGAGGTGGGATGAAATAAAACCGGACGAAAAAAAGTCAATAGTGGGAGGTGGTAGTCTTCGCCGGCCAATTTTCGTCCCACCTCCACTGGTTTTTTTTCGTCCTAAAAAAATCTATGAAATTTCGTAGGTTAACCAGGGACAACTCCCACCTCCCAGGTTTTTTTCCGTCTCACCTTCCATGATATTTTTTTGTACCTCGCCCCACCTCACACTGAGCCGCCAAGAACCGTAAAAACCGCCTACCTTAGCCAAATCAACAAATCTCTCTCATTAATGCAATTTTCTTTAGGAAACAAATAATAGATTCTTTCCTACCTTAGCCAAATCAACAGATCTCTTTCATTAATGCAATTTCCTTTAGCAAACAAATAATAGATTCTTTCCTACCTTAGCCAAATCAACGGATCTCTCCCATTAATGCAATTTGCTTTAGGAAACAAATAATAGATTCTTTCCTACCTTAGCCAAATCAACGGATCTCTCTCATTAATGCAATTTTCTTTAGGAAATAAATAATAGATTCTTTTCTACCTTAGCCAAATCAATCGATCTCTTTCTTTAATGCAATTTGCTTTAGCAAACAAATAATAGATTCTTTCCTACCTTAGCCAAGTCAACGGATCTCTCACATTAATGCAATTTGCTTTAGGAAACAAATAATAGATTCTTACCTACCTTAGCCAAATCAACGGATCTCTCTCATTAATGCAATTTTTCTTTAGGAAACAAAGAATAGATTCTTTCCTACCTTAGCCAAATCAACGGATCTCTTTCATTAATGCAATTTGCTTTAGCAAACAAATAATAGATTCTTTCCTACCTTAGCCAAATCAACGGATCTCTCTCATTAATGCAATTTTCTTTAGGAAACAAATAATATATTCTTTCCTACCATAGCCAAATCAACGGATCTCTCTCATTAATGCAATTTTTCTTTAGGAAACAAAGAATAGATTCTTTCCTACCTTAGCCAAATCAACGGATCTCTTCCATTAATGCAATTTACTTTAGCAAACAAATAATAGATTCTTTCCTACCTTAGCCAAATCAACGGATCTCTCCTATTAATGCAATTTGTTTTAGGAAACAAATAATATATTCTTTCGTACCTTAGCCAAATCAAGGATCTCTCTCATTAATGCAATTTTTCTTTAGGAAACAAAGAATAGATTCTTTCCTACCTTAGCCAAATCAACGGATCTCTTCCATTAATGCAATTTGCTTTAGCAAACAAATAATAGATTCTTTCCTACCTTAGCCAAATCAACGGATCTCTCCCCGGTTCGCTGGACGCGTTTCAGTGGGTGGGCGTGGGGGTGGGGGTAATTTGATGGAAAAAACCGGTTGAAAATAAACCGGTTGAAAGTGGGGGGGGGGGGACTATTCAACCAATTCGTCCATTAGGAGTAGAGATTCACAAACTGTTTCGCTAATCCCGTTTTACAAGCTCACTGTTTATTTCTCAAGGCGGCTGATGGCAATCATTTGAGAAAGTATATAAACTGTTGGTAATCAGTTTAACTGAGCAAGGTGGGACAATTGACGAAAAAAGACGCATCATATACAGGCCTATGCTAGCTGAGAAGATTTTTTATTCCGTTGAAAGCTGAGACGTGTCTGCTGGCCCATAAGGCCTAGCTGGACGACTGGTTTTTTGTTTAGAAAAAAAAACTGAAACAACTTATGGGAGGGCATAGGAAACGGGAGGAGCTTGATCGCCTGCTCGATCCCTTGCGGGAGAAGGTAGGATTCTTAAAAAAAACTGAAACAACCTTTTTTGAGAAACAAAACTGAAACAACCTACGGGGCTTGATCACAACGAATGTGTGAAGGCCCAACTGGAGGAACGCAGGCCCAACTCTGGTGATATGAACCTTTTTAATAGCCGATACACAACTTTGCTCTACAAATTAGTACCATCTCATGTATTTCACGTAACGTAGGATCAGATGCGGGACGAAATCAAGAATATCACCTTCCTTTAATAGTAGGTATAGATAGATATACTCATGTAAAAAAAACTTGTCGGCACTGTATATGTATGCTCGATATGAAATGGGCGATGTATGTACTGTCAGCGCGCCCATCTACCAGCGTCTGCCACGGTCGCACCGACCCCCTCGCCCGCCACAACCTCCACGCCCATCGCCACCATCGGGCCCACCAGCGGCCAACCGCTTCTTGAGCTTCTCCTCCTTGGAGGCCTTCGTTTTAACGTGGCGATTTGGCCGCATTTCTGAGCTGATCTTCCAGGCGAGCATGATGCTCGGATCCTCTGGCACCTCCGTCGGCTCCATCGCCGACAGGTTCTCCAACGGTTCCATGCGTCAGTGGCGGAAGGAAGGAGAGGGTGAGAGAAATGAGCCGGAATTGGGCGGAGAGCGACGGGGAATGGAAGAATAGAGTGGGGGATTTTGGCGCGGAAACAGTGCGGGATGCTACAAAAGTGTGGGCTCCACTTTCCTTTTGGGTGGGCCAGGGGGAGAGCGACGTTCCGCGTGTCTGGACTCCCGCAAAGCCCCTCTCCCCCTCACGTGTGTCTCCGGTTTGCGGAAGAAATCGCGTTCGGACCGCTCCGCGGACCAATACAGGACCGAGTTGGATGGATTTCACGGTCCGAACAGCGCTGTCCGAACGGTTGCGGAAGGTTCGAGGGTCGGCATTGGAGACGCCCTAACCATTGAACCACAGGTTGCTTCGCACTATTTAGGCTTATATGAGAATATGGACATGGAGTTTCTTAGCTCAGTCGGCCAGATGAACAGTAAGATCGAAAATATATGAAAAAATAAAAAAAAACTGTATTTTTTGGAAATATTAAGAAATGTTTTGAGTGCTTACAAATTTTTATCTTGGAACTACACTCATGGAGGTCTTCGAAGATGCTACTTTTAAAAACATTTTGGAGCGTTGATTTTATCTTTTTTGCCGTGGCTTCCCAAAATGTGTTATGATGATGAAAATTTCCAAACACTCAAAACATTTCTTAATGTTCGTAAAAAAACATCATATATTGAAGTTAAAAAAAAAATTTGTATTAGAGCACAAGCTCAGATTAGGACTTTCGCCTAAGCCGCCACTTCCTTCCTTATCTGTAACTTGTGCGCAAGCTCGATCCCATCACTAGCGAACTGGGCCGCCCCAAAACATGTACTCCGAGCAATGGTTTTCAAAACTTTCTAGAAGGTCTCCACGGGGTTTTTTGGTTGGGTTCTTCTACTTTTCGTGTTTCACAGGTTTTTTGTCCAGTACGGTCATGTTTTCTTCTTTATTTTTATTTTCATTGACTCCTTAAATTCGTTATGTTTTTTAAATCATGAAAAATTTCAAGTTCACAAACTTTTTAAATTTTTTGAATACTTTCCGTTCTATTAAAAAAATTAAGAATTTTCTCGAATCTAAAATTGTGAAATTTTTGAATTTCTTGAACTCTTTTTCAATTCCACAAAAGAAAATTGAAATCCATGACCTTTTTAAAAAATTATGGTTTTTTGCCAAATCTGTGAACTTTTTTCATATTAATGATTTTTTTTCAACTTCGTGAAAAAACCATATCATTTTTTTTCCAAAAGCCAACCTTGAACCGAACCGTTCAACCGAGCGCTCGAGCGAGCGAGACCGGGTGGCTCCTGTAAGGAGTGAGTGAAGAGTGTTAATGGGCCGACCTAGCTGAAACGACCTTGAGCGCTTGGCGCTCCAGTGCCTGACGCGTCAATTAGAAGCACAAGATCTTCCGAAATCACTAGTTAAGGAGTGCTTGTTACAAAAATCACTCGCACCTTTCCAGGTTGCGATAAGTGGCGCGCTCCATGTGTGCCACTTGTTGCCACCTGGGAGTTTTCCCTTTTTTCCTAGATTCATTTATTCAAAATGTTTTATCTCTTAAACCATGCGTCCAACTCTCGAACTGTTTTCACCGTTGGATTTCTCGCATCGAGATCTTCAAAACTAGATCTCATGTTGATAAGTTTTGCCGAACTTTTTTTTCACAAAAAAAAACCGGACGAGAAAACCGAATCGGGAGCACGGGTTTTTTCCCTTTCCGAAAAAGGCACGCCCGTGACTTTCACGAAAGCACAACCATACCTTTCGCGGAAGCAAAACTGTGCCTTTTGTGGAAGAAAAAAAAACAGAAAACGAGTTTTTTTTGTTTCCGATAGGCACGGGCGTGACTCTCGCAAAAGCACAACCGTGCCTCTCGCAGAAGCAAAACCGTGCCTCTCACGGAAGAAAAAAACAAAAAATGTGTTTTTTCTCTCCGAAAGGCACGACCGTGACTCTCGCGAAAGCACAATCGTGCCTCCCGTAGAAGGGGAAAACAGAAAACGCGTTTTTTTTATTTCCGAGAGGCACAACCGTGACTCTCGCGAAAGCACAACCGTGCCTCTCACGGAAGCAAAACCGTGCCTCCCGCGGAAGGAAAAAGAAAACAGAAAACACATTTTTTTCATTTCCGAAAGGCACGACCGTAACTCTCGCGAAAGCACAATCGTGCCTCTCGCGGAAGAAAAACCGTGACTCTCACGGAAGCAAAAAAAGAAAAGGAGAATGCGGTTTTTTTCGTTTCCGAAAGGCACAGCCGTGACTCTCGCGAAAGCACAACCATGCCTCTCGCGGAAGAAAAAAACAAAAAAAAACATGTTTTTTTCGTTTCCGAAAGGCACGGCCGTGACTGTCGCGAAAGCACAAACGTGCCTTTCGCGGAAGCAAAATCGTGACTCTCGTGAAAAAAATGAAAAAAGAAAATGCGTTATTTTCGCACAATTTTTTTGACCCAAAAGTTAAGGAAGACCGGTGGAAACCGAAAAAACGTTTAAAAAACCAAAAACGTGTGCGGAAAAATAAAAAAAATAAAATCCGGAGGGAGCGCCCAAAGCGCGACACGTGGCGGGCGGTGATGACCCATAAGTATAGGGGATCAATCGTAGTCCTTTCGATAAGTAAGAGTGTCGAATCCAACGAGGAACAGAAGAAAATGAAAAGTAGTTTTTAGCAAGGTAATATCTGCAAGCGCTGAAATTGTAAATAACAAATCGCTTGGTAGCAGGATAATTTGTGATGAGCACGTAACGGTAACGGCAAATAATATGCAGCAAGATAGCCCAATCCTTTTATGGTAAAGGACAGGCCAAAACGGTTTCTTATAATAAGCAAAGTGTTCTTTAGGGCACATGAGAATTTCATCTAGTCAATTTCATCATGTTGGCTTGATTTGTATTCACTACTTTGATAATTTGATATGTGGGATCGGTGCTTAGCTGTTGTTCTTACTTGAACAAACCTCCTACTTATGGTTAATCCCCCCTCGTAAGCATCCGCAACTACGAGAAAAGTATTAAGATAGAATCTAACCATAACATTAAACTTTTGGATCCAAATCGGTCCCTTACGAAGTAGCGCATAAACTAGGGTTTAAACTTCTGTCACTCTAGCAACCCATCATCTAATAAGTACTTCACAATGCATTTCCTTAGGCTCAAATATGGTGAAGTGTCATGTAGTCGACGTTCACATAACACCAGTAAGGGAATCACAACATACATATTATGAAAATATCAAACACAAATCAAGTTCACACGATTACTTGGAACATGATTTCTCGCGTGACCTCAAAAACAAAAGTAACTACTCACAAGTGATAAACATCAGAGGGGTATTAAATAGCATAACGAATCTGAACATATAATCTTCCACCAAATAAATCATATAGTGATCAACTACAAGATGTAATCAACACTATTAGTCACCCATAGGTACCAATCTGAGGTTTCGATACGATGATTAAACACAAGTAATGAACTAGGGTTTGAGAGGAGATGGTGCTGGTGAAAATGTTGATGAAAATTGGCCTCCCCAAGATGAGAGGGTTGTTGTTGATGATGATGATGACGATGATTTTCCCCTCCGGGAGGAAGGTTCCCCCGGCGGAATCGCTCCGCCGGAGGGCAAAAGTGCTCCTGCCCAAGTTCCGCCTTGAGATGGCGGTGCTCCATCCCGAAAGTCCCCTCCTTATTTTTTCTAGGTCAAAATGACTTATATACCAGAAGATGGGCATCGAAGATGGCCGAGGAGGGCACAACCCACCAGGGTGCGCCTGGGCTACCTGGCGTGCCCAGGTGGGTTGTGCCCACCTGGTGGGCCTCTATGGTAGTTATTCACTCCAATAATTCTTATTTATTTCATAAAAATTCCCTGTGAAGTTTCAGCTCATTTGGAGTTGTGCATAATAGGTAGTCTGACTTAACTTTTTCAGGTCCAGATTTCCAGCTGCCGGAATTCTTCCTCTTTGTGTGAACCTTACATATTATAAGAGAAAATGCATTAGAATTACTCCAAAAGACATTATGGTATATAAAAAACATTATAAATAATAGTAGGTAAACATGATGCAAATGGATGTATCAGATGACTGAAAGCGCACTAAGTAGCACTAATCATTGCGAGGCTCCCGAAGAAGCGCTAGTTAACTTGTTGCTCTCAAAGACCTCCTCCTGAGCGCCTTCGTCACCAGGTAGAGGAGACAACGTTCATGCACCCCGGCTAAATGGGTTGGCCCAACTACTAGGCGAGCGATCGCTCCGGACGTACCACTTCTCCCAATTCCTTGGTTGGTCGTTCGGCTGTTGACCACTCACTGTTGACGGGTCCACCATTTACTTTTCAAGAAAATGTGAAATTTCAAAAAGAAGGAATTAAAATAAGTTTCATACAAAATTGATAAGGGTCATGAATTGGAAAACAATTCACAAGCTCAAGGAAAGTTCATGGATTTGAAAAGGTTCATGATTTCAATTTTTTTTTGGGAATTTGAAAAAAGTTCATTGATTTTGAAAACAAGTCTGTGAATTTAAAAAAATTAAAGGATTCTTAAAAAAAATCACATTTTTTTAAAATTTGTGAATTTTTAAAAAGTTCACGAATTTGAGAGATAGTTGAAGAATTTTTTTAAATGCACAAATTTAAAAAAGGTCCATGCATTTGAAAAAAGAAGAAAAAGAAAAAAAACAGTATAAAATCAAACAAAAGTAGTTTTGGAAAAACCAAAAGACAAGAACAACGAACAGATGCTTCCCAAAACCGGGCTAGGAAGCTTCTGGAAGGTCCCCAAAAGCGGGAAATAGAAGGTCCCCAAAACCGGGAAAAGGAAGCTTCCCATTGGTGCCTTATACGGGTCGGCCCATGGAGGATCTATCGAGGGAAGGTGTGGTAGCAAAGGGCCTTTAACCGACACCTGAAGCCGCGATGACTATTCCTCGCCTTAAGTGAGTCGAGAGGAAACTATCGCGTCCAAGTAAACAGTGTTGCTGAAGCAATAGCGATTATTTCTCGCCTTAAGCGAGTCGAGAGGAAACTCCCGCGTCCAATTAGACGGTGTTGGACTGGCCCATTTTAGCACGTCCAGATTGAAAAACAGGGGAAGAAAAGGAACGTTGCCCAGGAATCAAACTCTGGTAGCGATGGGGAACATACGCGCAGCTAACCACTGCGCCAGCTTCCAGTTACGGGTCAGGTGTACGATCACGACTTACTAGAGGCGGTCGAGCCGGTTTTTTCTTTGCTTTTTCGTTTTGTTTTCTTTTATTATTATTTTCTTCTCCGGTTATTCTTATTTTCGTTTTATCTTTGTTTCTTTTTTCATCCTATATATATTTAAAATATTTTAAAGTATGAACAAAATAAAAAAAGGAAATTTAAAAAGAAAAAGAAAAGGCTGGGGCCTCCCGCGCTCATGGGCTGGCCCAGCTCGCGCGCTCAACGAGAGTAACCTCTCGTCTCGCATAACGCGAGAAATAGGGACGCCCGCCTGAAGCTGTACTTTCTTGTCCTACATTGGGTATGGCCTTAACGCGTACCCTCGACTGTCCTTGGCCCAGCCCATTTTTGTTTTTTTTCTATTTCTTTCTTTCCTTTTCTTTTTAATTATATCCTCTAGTTTTATTACTTTTTTGTTTCCATTTTTTCAACTTTCCTTATTTTTAATTTTACTTATTTTTATACAGTTTCTATTTATGTGTTTGTCTTCTACTTCTTCTTTTGCATGCAAACTTTGTTTAAATTGTATGAACGTAAATTCAGGCGTTCAGGAGTTTTCTCCTTTGAGTCTTTGAACTCTTTTTTCAAAAATGTATGAACATTTCGTAGATGAATATATGATTTTTTACATGACCATGTTTTTAAATAGAGGATTGTCTTTTAATTTACATATATGAACATATATATCGACATACAGTATTCTTTCCTTTTCTACAGTATATGCTTGTTCACGTTTGATGGGCCGCACACCCATCAGTTGTGACGTACTTACCACTGATGGATAATAACCAATGGGCCTTTTTTCTGAAGAAAGACGCCCAAAGGGCATCATAGAACTAATAATTATCTAGGAAAACGACCAGTACAATGAGAAGATAACTGTATGTGAAACGACTAGTAAAAATTAAAATTACAATGAAAATCATACTAGTCTTCTTCTTCCTCTATGGTTGTTTGTGTATTATGTCTTGATTTAGTTTTCTATCATGAGCTACTCTTTCACTTTAATTAACAGGACTGAGGCAAGCTTTGCCCGCCCATTTCGTAAATGAAAAATTCATATGCAAAAAGTCACCTTGTCCATCGCTATCTCTACATGGTACAGCACGTGGATTAATTCATAAGTAAAGCAAGCATTAGAGTAGAAGCGAAAAATAAACACATTGAGTAGAGTATAAAGCCATACTTCATTTTTAAAAGATTATACAACATATTTGATATGCTTTGGAATAGAACAACCGTGCTACAAGGAACTGCTCTCACTTCCCTCAACAACAACAAAAAATCTATATCTATATTTATATCTATACCAATATAAAAAGACCCAAAGGGCAGATTCAATTAATCTCGGCCATCAAATCATATCAATCCAACGATCTAACTGCTTCGATGTCGAGCGCTCAACACGTTTAGTGTGCAAATAATTTCATGCCAAAAATAATGCTAATTACATAATAACACGCAAATAATATCCTACTTAATATCCGCATGCACTTAATATACTTCCAAATTAACGTCATTACATGTACACATTGACTAGTAGTTAAAAACAATAAAAACAATTTTAAATATGTTTTATTAATAAAAAATTGAAGGGGTGTTTTATTAATAAGTGATATCACACCACACAAGCCCATGCCCCACTTGTAAGCACACGTTGGGCCCATCAAGCTGGTGAAACGTCGTCTTAGCGGCCTATTGCGCAAAACGTCCCTGAGAACCTAAAATTCGCCTTGCAATTGTAAAAGCTAATTAATGAGTTGAATATTCTCCAAAACTTAAGGATTTTAAATCTTTCTTCATATAAGTTTCCCTCCTATAAATTGAAGGCCATAAATGTGCGAATATCGCATTGGTATGATATAATATACTACCAAAATATTGCCTGCGCATGCATGGAAGCCCATTAACGTCCCTGCATCATACTACTAGTATATAAGTGGAGGCCTCTCTAGTCTACAGTCTACACCCTGCACTCGTCGCTCCTTGCACATTTCGCTGATCCAGAAGGCTCGCCATGGCTGCTGCGACGTTGCTCTTGGCGCTCGCCGTCGTCGCTCTCGGCTCCGGCCATGTTGTGGCTTTCGACCCTAACCCTCTCCAGGACTTCTGCGTCGCCGACCCCACGTCCAAAGGTACGGAAAACAAACGCCGTGCTTGTGGCAGCTCTTCAATTTCCATGTGATCATCCATGGTGATATGCGCGTACGTACCTGCAGTGCACGAGAACGGGGTGGCGTGCAAGGACCCGGCGGCGGTGGTGGCGGAGGACTTCCTCTTCGGCGGCCTGGACAAGCCGGGCGGCAAGACGAGCAAGCGCTTCGGGTTCACGGCGAACCAGGTGCAGATCCCGGGCCTGAACACGCTGGGCGAGTCCCACGTCCGCCTCGACGTCGTGCCGGGCGGCGTCTTCCCGGTGCACTACCACCCGAGGGCGGCGGAGACGGCGCTGGTGCTGGAGGGCTCCGTCTACTTCGGCTTCGTCTCCTCCTACCCGGACAACAAGCTCTACGCCAAGGTGCTCCGCAAGGGCGACGTCTTCGCCGTGCCGCAGGGGCTCGTGCACTTCCTCTACAACAACGGCACCGCGCCGGCCACGCTCTACGCCTCCCTCAGCAGCCAGAACCCGGGGCTGGTGCTCCTCGGCAACTCGCTCTTCGCCGGGGCGCTCCCCGACGACCTCGTCGCCAAGACGCTCCTCACGGACCAGCACACCGTGCAGACCATCAAGGCTAACTTCCGGCGGCCTTGATGCATGGCCACGCCGTGCTTTTACCCATCTGTAATCTTTGTATTTTCTGGGGGCGGGCACGGTAATTTGCATGGCAACCGTTGCTTTGCAATAAACATGAAATACTTGGAGCAATATCAATTCGATCGCATATACAAGGCGTTACCATTTGGTTTAATTTTTTAACACCATTACGATTTGATTTGAACAAATCTTCACATTCATTTTGATTCTAAAAAGGAAAGTAATATATATTATTCACTGAAAAAGAAGTATATGTATGCTCGATATGAAAATCTGTAGAACTTATATACTCATGTAAAAAAACTTTGTGTGTATTTCTTAAGGATTATTAAAACTAATTAAGTAGTACTTATCTTGTATTTCTTTCAACATGCAAACCATGTATAGGAAAGATGTATCTCAGCATGTAACAATCCATTTTCATTCTTTTTTTCCGGTAAAATCTATTTTCATTCTTTTTTCCCGGTGAAATCCATTTCATTCTCTCTTTTCAGTGAAACCCATTACCATTTTGTTACACTAATTATATTTTATAAATATCTTATAACTATATAATAAAGCATATGTATGTTCATTAAATATTCTCATATCAAGTTCCATATAACTAAATCAGCCCAAATTCATTTGGCAGTACGGGGACTAGCAGCGAACTTTGTTATCGCATGTAAGCCGAAAGCGAAGAGGAGAGTGATGGCTTGGTATAAGCCCGGGTCGGGATATATTGAACTTAATGTAGATGCCGGGTTTGATCATGACAATCTGAATGGTACGGTTGGTGCAATTCTCGGAGATGATAATGGCAAATTTATAGCTGCAGAAAATGAAAGACTGAATTTTGCTATGACTCATTTACTGCTGAAGCAACTGCTGTGAGATTTGGGTTAAATTTAGCACAACCAGTGGGATGTAGCAAGATTGAGGTTGTCTTCGACAATGAAGAATTTGTTAATGATCTGAAGGAAGGCTTCTCCAGCTCAATGGCAAGTGCTATATTCCATGATTATTATTACATGTCGCTAGACTCTTATCACGTCTTCTTTGATTTATGTATTAGATATAGTAATCAGGTAGCCCATGAATTGGCCAAGTTGGCCAAGTTCTCTCCTCCTTGTATCTCGATGGATTCACCTCCGGATGAGATTATTCCTTTTCTTGTAAATGATACAATTGTGATTGAATAAAGGAGATGATTTGTCAAAAAAATCTTGTTGAATATATTGTAACTAAATTCATGCAACAAAGTGTCGGGTATCATCAGCATATATTGTAACTAAACAAGATTATATGTCCTAAAAAAGATTATTATGTGGTGCCAGAATTAATTATTGTGCATATAATACTTTGACTGGTTTATGAGATTGCATTGCTCGTGTCGCCTGAGCCAACATGATGGATACTTTTTTTTTTGCGGGTGCCAACATGATGGATACATAATCATAGTCATGTACTCCCTCCGTTTCTAAATATAAGGTCTTTTAGAGATTTCAGTACAGACTATATACGGATGTATATAGATATATTTTAAAGTGTATATTCACTCACTTTGCAGAGGAAGTAGTTCATATTATAATCTAAGGTCTTATATTAGGAACAAAGGGAGTATAACAAAGACTAGGGGTCGGTGCGCCCTTTGCCGTCTTGTGTGTTGCCATCTAGGCAAACGTCCATTCCATTACCTTCTTTGATGATGGTTGTGACATTCATTTTTTAAGATAGTAAAACTGAACCACTTCAGCCCTCTCATGTAATTAGCGATTTCATCCGTTAGATCTTGATGTTTGAACTTTTTTGGCCGTCTGATCGATTTCATCTCACGAACTGGGCCACATATCGTAAAGGGTTGCTTCTCTGGAAGAAAAATCCGAAGTCTGTGGTTAACTGGGCCTATGCCCCTTCCGTATTTCGGCCCAACGCCTCCCTGTTCATGATGTGCGGGGAACAACCATGGTTTTAAATAGCACAATACAGCTCCGTTATAGCAATGCTATAGCGTTTAGAAAAGGTCCTGCGCTAAAGGATTTTGGTCCAAACATATGAACAAACATTTTAAATAGCGTGCTATAGTTTTTAGAAGAGCTAAAAAGTAAATAGGGTACAGAAGTAACCAGCGATGCTCGATGGTGCCAGGGTATTTGTTTGACCAGTTTACTCTTCCGCCAAAGAGCTACGTGTGGTTGGAGGGGCTTATGGTTGAACACATAAGGTAAACTCTCTTTGTCTTATTCTCCTCAACAATACATGTTGTTATGCGGTTTGACCGATAAAGATCTTCGTAGAATATGTAGGAGCCAATATAAGCATCCAGGTTCCACTATTGGTTATTGACTGAAGACGTGTCTCGGTCATGTCTACATAGTTCTCGAACCCGTAGGGTCCGCACGCTTAACGTTCGGTGACGATCGATATTATGAGTTTATGTATTTTGATGTACCGAAGGTAGTTCGGAGTCCCGAATATTATCACGGACATGACGAGGAGTTTCGAAATGGTCGAGACATAAAGATCGATATATTGGATGACTATATTTGTGAAGGAAATATGCCCTAGAGGCAATAATAAAGTTATTATTTATTTCCTCATATCATGATAAATGTTTATTATTCATGCTAGAATTGTATTAACCGGAAACATAATGCATGTGTGAATACATAGACAAACATAGTGTCACTACATTAAAAAAAAGACACATCCATGACATTTTGGGCCGAACGAATTTTTTTCCTGTCATACATATGACACTTCTATGACGATAATTGTGACAAAACTCGGTATCATCATAGATGTGGTGGGCTCCTACTTCTATGACAAAAAATCATGACAGAAAATGGGCTTTTCGTCCTGGGCGGGCCGGAGATGCAGCTGCATGACATTCTTTGGGCCGTCCATGACGGAAAAAACCGTGGTAGAAGCGAGGGCGAGGAAAATTTCGGCGAGTTCCCGGTTACGGTGGGAGGTCGGGGACCGAGCGATGCGCGTTTCTCTCGTACATGTATGCGCGTGTGTGCGAGGCGTTGGCTCTAACTGAACCCGAGCGAGGTGTTGGGCTCTAACTGAACCCGAGCGATTGCACTGCAGGCTACGCATTACTGAACCCGGGCGATCGATCGATGGCTGTTAACTGAACCCGATCGAGCGATTCCTTCGCTACTACTGCTAACTGAAGCCGATCGATGCTGCCTCTGGGATGAACAGTGAGCGTTGTTGGAGGGTTTGGATGAACAGTGAGCGGTGGCGTTGCCTCTGGATGAACAGGACCCCGTGGTGTGGTGGAGGGCTGGATGAACAGTAGACGGTGGGGGGGTGCCCGTGGAGGGGTGGTTGAACATGACCCCGTGGTGTGGAGGGCTGGATGAACAGTAGACGGTGGAGGGGTGCCCGTGAAGGGGTGGTTGAACAGTAGCCGGTGGAGTAGCGCGCGGTGGAGGCTGGATGAACAGGAGCCCGTGGAGGCTGGAGGAGGTCGACGGTAGCCCGTGGAGGCTGGAGGAGGTCGATGGTGGAGATGAACAATATCCCGTGGAGTCCCGTTTTGCGGTACGCCACACCCCTCCCGATGAACAATACCCTCGTTTCGACCGTAACGCTCCAACACAAGTCCGTTTCGTCCGTTTTGCGGTACGCCACACCCCTCCCGATCAACAGGACCCCTGTTTCGACTGTAGGAGGTCTGTTTCGTCTGTTTTGCGGTACGCCACACCCTCCCGATCAACAAGACCCCCGTTTCGACCGTAGGAGGTCTGTTTCCTCCGTTTTACGGTACGCCAGACCCCTCCCGATCAACAGGACCCCGTTCCAAATGTAGGTGGTCCGTTTCCTCCGTTGTGCGTATGCAGGCCTCGTTTCCATCGCTTGTTCCGTCCAAGCCCTCCCGATCAACACGACCACGCATTTCGTTCCGACCCAGCCGGTTGGCTCCCACGCGTTCCGTTGCCTCCCGATGAACACGACGCATTCCGTTGCCTCCCCATGAACACGACGCATTCCGTTGCCTCCCCATGAACCCCAACGACGGCGCTGTTTCTCCATTCCGACACAGCCATGTACACGAGCCCTGGCCGTACGTATGCGCGAGTAGGCGTTCGAGACCCCGCCCGTATGTACAAATACGTGGTCGTATTTTCTTTCTTGCACCCTGGCCGCTGTACGTACGTGTACATGCTACGTGCGCGCCTCTACTACGACACGTACGCGCCTCTACTACGACATGTGCGCGCCTCTACATCCACCAGTATATATGTACGTACACGTTCGCGACCAGAATGATAACGCTACATACGCTTCGACCAGGTGGGTCCCGACTGTCAGGCACTTCCTTGCCTGCGAAGATGTAGCTGGTGGGTCCCAGCAGTCAGGGGGGCGAATCATTTTGTTTTGCCCGGACGCACTTCCTTGCGTGCGAAGATGTAGCTGGTGGGTCCCAGCAGTCAGGGGAAACGTTTTTTTCGCAAAATACGGTGGCCTGTCCGGTGGGTTCCCGCTGTCAGGTGGAGGAATAATTATTTTGCACGTAATAAAGAGGCACTTCCTTGCTGCGGCCGTGGACCCAGCTGTTAGCCTCTCCACGTACAGTCCACGTCTGATTGAAGCCGTTCCTTGACCACGTTGACCACGCCGCGCCGAGAGCACCATGGCAGTGGACGATGGCGAGGCCTAGGAAGGGGACGACGCGGCAGTGGATGCCCACGCGTAGAGGAGCACGAGGGTTCATTGGTTTGCTGCGGTGTGAGGCTGCCGTCGGCGCAGAATAACAGGGGGTGTGGGTGAGTAGAGGGATGACCTGGCCAGCGGTGGGAGTAGTAGGGGGCGGTGAGGCCTCCGCCGCATCGCAGACGGCCACGGGAGGCAGGAGCACGAGGCACGACCGGCGCTGGTTTGGGCGGCTGGAGCAAGAAGACCAGAGGTTGAAGAAGCACTATGGCCGTTGGATGGACATCGTACGGTCACTGGAGCTAGAATCGTGCATATTGACTAAGTTGACAAAGCCCTCCGTCCCCGTCAACTTAGTAGGCCCACAAGTCAGCCTGTCACTATACTGGGTCCCAGCTAACAGGGGAAGTATTCATTTTTTTGTGCGTAATAAGGAGGCACTTCCTTGCATGCGAAGATATAGCTGGTGGGTCCGAGCTGTCAGCGGTGGTAACGTTTTTTTCGCGAAATGCAGAGGCCTTTCGGTGGGTCCCTGATGTCAGGTGGAGGAATCATTATTTTGCGCGTAATAAGGAGGCATTTCCTTGCGTGCGGCCGTGGACCCAGCTGTCGGCCTCTCCACGTACAGTCCACTTCAGATGCATGTCGGTCGTTGACCACGTTGACCAGGCCGCGCCGAGAGCACCAGGGCGGTGGACGACGGCGAGGCCTAGGAAGGGAACGACACGGAGGCAGGGAAGACTCGGCAGTTGCTTCCCACGCGGAGGGGAGTACGACTGTACGAGGGTTTACTGGTTCGTCTGCCGTCGCCGGAGAATAACAGCAGGTGTGGGTGAGTAGAGGGATGGCTAGGCCAGCGATGGGAGTACGGTGGGGCGGTGAGGCCTGCGCGGCAGCACAGCCGGCCGCGGGAGGAGGGAGCAGGCAGTCCCGCCGGCGCTTGTTTGAGCGGCTGGAGCAGGAAGAGCAGAGATTGAAGAAGCACGACGGCCGTTCGATGGACATCCAACAGTCACTGCTTGTGCGTCAATCTTTTTTTAGGAAAGCCCCAAATCTGTGGAAAACAGCATACAACCCATCTGCCATTATTTCTAATAATTTACAGCTTATTTGCTAATTCTTAAGGTTTTTTTGAGCCCATATTCTTTTTGTTAGCAGTACAGCCCATATTGTGGCCACGGTTAAAAAATTATATGAAATTTTGCATATTTCGGTGCGGTCCGAACTGTTTTTAATCCCGAAATTTCGACTCACATTCAAACTGATTTTAAAAATAAATGTATATCAATATAAAATCCAACAATTTCTCCACGCATAAAAATTAATGTAATTTAAAATCTCGAAATGAAAAAAAGATATTTGAAACTAATTGCCGGTTTGATGTGTTTTAAAAATGTGCATCCCATTTCTCATTACTGATAGGTCATTTTCTCGGCCAGCCGAATGAAGCTCTCCTCGTCTTGAAAAATTTGCAGCCCAACAGGCCTGACAAAGCGACTTACTTGGCAAATCACAAAAAAACTGGGCTGTAGCCATGGACCCAGCTGTCAGCCTCTCCACATAGAGTACTCTTCCGATGGAAGTCGGCCGTTGACCACATTGACCACGCCGCGCCGAGAGCACCAAGGCGGTGGATGACGGCGAGGCCTAGGAAGGGGACGACACGGAGCCGAGGAAGACTCGGCAGTGGATGCCCACGCGGGGAGGAGTACGAGGGTTCACTGGTTCGCCTGTGGCGTGAGGCTGCCGTCGCCGCAGAATAACAGGGGGTGTGGGTGAGTAGAGGGATACCCTGGGCCAGCGGCAGGAGTAGTAGGGGGCGGTGAGGCCTCCGGGGCATCACATCCGACCACGAGAGGCAGGAGCATGCGACACGACCAGCGCTGCTTTGGGCGGCTAGAGCAAGAAGACCAGAGGTTGAATAAGCACTATGGCCGTTGGATGGACATCGTACGGTCACTAGAGCTAGAATCGTTCATATTGACTAAGTTGACAAAGCCCTCCGTCCTTGTCAACTTAGTAGGCCCACAAGTCAGCCATCCACTATGGTGGGTCCCAGCTAGCAGGGGGTATTCATTTTTTGGTGCGTAATAAGGAGACACTTCCTTGCGTGCGAAGATATAGCTGGTGGGTCCGACCTGTCAGCGGGTGGAACGATTTTTTCATGAAATACAGAAGCCCTTCCAACGTACAATGCACGTACAGTGCGTAATAAGGAGGAACTTTCCTTGCGTGCGATCATGGACCTTGTGGGTCCCAGCCGTCAGGCTCTCCACGTACAGTCCTCTTCCGATGACTCTCGTATTTTGACCACGCCGCGCCGAGTGCACCGAGGCGGTGGACGACGGCGAGGCCCAGACTGGAATGATCTGGAGATGGGGAAGACGCGGCAGTGGAGTCACAGACGGAGAGGAGTGGGAAACTTGACTGGTTCGGGTGCGGGGTGGGCCTACACTCGGCAGAGAATAACAGGAGGTGCGGAGTGGAGGGATGGCCTGGCCGTCGGCAGGGTAGCGTTTCGCTGAGGAGCGCAAAACAATGCCGCTGGACACCGAAGGCTGGAGTAGGCGGTTCCGGCAGCACTGGGGGAAGAAGACGAGAGATTGAAGAAGAATGCTGGCCATTGGATGTAAATCCAACGCCTTCTTAGGCTTCGACCTACTGGCCCACATGTCAGCCAGTCCATTTGTTTTTTAGTCCATTTGGTAGGCTGGGTGAAACAATGATGTAGCATCTATGCAGCCCCTTTAAATCCCATTTGCATTTTTCTTGAAATCCGCAGACTTGCTGGGCTGGGTGAAAAATATCATGTTGGGCTAGACGGAGAAATGTTATAAAAACATAAACACATGATTGCACGTCAGTAAAATCTTTGCAAGCTTATGTACGCAATCACTAGGAGTTAACTTGCCAAGTTATATATAAACTATTATTATTATTATTTTGTAAGAACTTTCAACTTATGAAATAAAATATCATTTTAATTTGATGAGTTAATAGTACGTGTGGTATTATTATTTTTAGGCTAGACGTGGGACAGTTGAGTTGGTTCTAGGGGAAAGTACTGGGAGAAAACTCAGTTTATATCGAAAAAGAAAGTGGGAGAAAATTCAGAGATCTGCTGGGTCAACCTAAGGAGGGGAATATGTTGGGAGGAAGGAGATTTAAAGCACGACAGCCGAGTGAACTAGGTTTTTTACTGACAAGTGAACTAGTTTACATACATAAGCAAATATCCACTAAAAAGAGAAATCAGGTTAATGAGTTCTTAAAAGAAATATTTCGGACAAAACAGATAATTACGACACATAGGCTAATGCATGAAACACTCAGATGATAAAGGTGCTTATAAACAAATAAAGTACAACATCTAGACCTTCCTGGCACACTTGATCATGACGCTGCGGCTGTCCGTGTACTCGTCGGTTACGGGAAGCAGACACGCCCTCATGTCCAAGATCTGCCTGTACATGTCGTAGCATGCGTATGCTTCCTTGGCCGCGTAGGTTATGTAGGCTAGATTCAGAGGTACCTCCCACGTGTTTAGGTCGTCTTCTTTCATGTTGGCGTATCAGGGGTCGATGATGGTCTCAGCGAGGTCAACCACGGAGTCCTTCTCCTGCCCGTTGTTGATGATCTTGTATTGCTTCTGGATGTCGACAAGCTTGTTGCACCAGATGGCTGAATCATCGCGTTCTTCCTTCTCTCCACCGTAGCGAAGGTGCAGTCGGCGCTGCCGATGAAACGGGCGAATGCTCCAGAACCTGGTGCAACCATAGGAGTGAGGCGAGGCAGAGCTTCACCGAGTCCGTATCGTTGGTGTACATCACATTCAACTTGGTGCAGCCATAGGACTGAATGGCGAACTCAAAGGGGAACTCCTTGCTGAAGTCCATATCCAGCAGGCTCACCCCTCGGATCGCCATTGGAGTCTCTTCGAGTGAACGAGTGTGTAGGAGGCGGCAGCAGTTTGTTTCTCAGATCTTGGGGAACTGGATTCAACAGTAAGCTAAGTGTGTACAGGCGACAACAGTTACTACCCCTCCCTCGTTCGCTGCATGCCCGGCAGAAGATGCACCCTCGGCCACACGTCGGTTCATGAGCGGGTCTGTATTGGTACTGTAATAACAGGAGTTAGTGGTCACTTTACTTAAATTTAATTAGCTTTAATAGAAACTTATACTTAAAACAAGCAATGCATTCGCTCGTTCTATCAGTGCCACAGGATCAACATGCACAACAATTAGAATTATTATTCTTAGGACGCACACGATCAACACATTTGTCGCACTTTCACAAAGATAATACTACCAAGTTTGAACTGTTTGTTATGGTTGTTGTCCTATGCATCATCATGCCGTGTTTCCTAGCTTGCAAGATTCAGAACCAACAAATAAGACCCAAATAATAAGTACAACAAAGATGCCTACACATCTCATTGATTCCCAGCTTGCAAGATTCAGAACCAACAAATAAGATCCAAATAATAAGTACAACAAAGATGCCTACACATCTCATTGATTCCCAGCTTGCAAGATTCAGAACCAACAAATAAGATTCAAATAATAATTACAACAAAGATGCCTACACATCTCACTAATTCCCAGCTTGCAAGATTCAGAACCAACCCATTAGAGCCTTTTGATAAAGTGAATATCGGGATTAAATCCATCTTGGCTAGCCATGTCATACAATCGAAGAACTTGGCGAATGCTCTTGACCGTCACAACATCTGTAGTTGAGTATTCCTGTTTGCACAACATGTTTGCACAGCACAAACAAGGAGACGAGAGAGCATGATTTCGCTTTAATAGCGGCCTCCTTGAACTCAACCTCCAGCCTACTTGGATGAGGTCTTCCTAGAGTTCCATGATTCAATTCATGCGCCTTTTTTTGCAGTTCACCTGAAATGAAGCAAAGATTGCATCATTCAGCTAGCAAGAAGTACTTGCTCTTGTGAGCTGGCAGGTTCTTCTTTAGTAGTTGCACTAAAATTGAGGAACATTAAGGTTGGCTGTCTGGCTCATGTAAGGTGCAACTATAATTTTCTTATCCTTTTGTGCAGTTCCACTAAAATAAAGTGCCATTGTGGTGACAGTGATGGCTCCATCTTGCAAAGGCTAATAAAATGTTGCACGAGATTACCAGCAGAACTTGACGAAGATTTTGGAAACTCCAATCACCATTTTGTGCAGTTCCACCAAAATTGAGAGATGTTGCCCACGTGACATTTTAGTTGAACTGCACAAGACACTCAAAAAAAGTGTTTTGTGCAGTTCACCAAAAGGTCACAATAGCAACAAGGTGAAATGGATATTCCTATCTGCACAAAAAGATAGAAAGTAAACAGTTGCTGGTCGATAAGAATATAAGAAACATATACAAAAGGAAAAGAAGCATCTTAATTATGTTCATGGCAATCACGCAGGGACAGTAGAAATTTTAAAACGTCAGTAATGCTTCATTTTACCAGAAGCATTATGATCAACAATGAGATTCCTCAAATATGGGATTACTTTAATGGTGGCATTGCTTGTTTACCAGACACAGTAAATCAACAGCAGCTAAAGAGTTGGTTTAAGGGCATGGGACCGTGGGGACACCAGGACACTCAATAGTGTAAAGAAGCAACTTACTTATCATACTAGGGAAAACAGTAGGAGTGCCATTTGTAACACAGTTTAATTGCATCTTATCACTTGAGGCATTAGATTAACAATAACACTGGTTAGACATGTCCCTAAGGTAACAGTGTGATCGCTTCATTTTACATGAGTCCTTACATTAACAACAGCAAAAGGTTGGTATAAGGACATGCGACAGTGGACACATCAGCACAATGTACCTACAAGGAGGCATAAAGTGGTGATGCCGAGTTTATTCATGCTATGTGAGGGCAGCAAACCTAATCCTGGAGACCTTGTACTATGTGAGGGCAGCAAATCTAATCCTGGAGACCTTTTACTATGTGAGGGCAGCAAATCTAATCCTGGAGACTTTTTACTATGTGAGGGCAGCAAATCTAATCCTGGAGACCTTTTACTATGTGAGGGTAGCAAATCTAATCCTGGAGACCTTTTATTATGTGATGGCAGCAAATCTAATCCTGGACATACTCTGTTGACTTGTCCACCAGCCGCCACTTTCTATCCTTTTTTCAACCAATAATAGATCTGTTCCTTATCCAGTTTGTACAGCGTTTTCCCATTATTTCCCTTTTCAACCAAGAGACCGGTTGGGTATCCGGTTTCTAATACTTTCACCATATTATTTCCTCTTTGAATCAAGTCCTAGATTCATGCTACAACTTTCCCCCCTTTCTTCGTTGTTTGAACAAAGCCCTAGATTCGAATGCATGAAGTAGCTTTACCTCTAATAATACTAAAAATTTAGGTGGCTTTGGAAGAGCTGATGGGAGTAGAAAAAGATGCACATGCAGACACATGGGGAGCTGGGGCAGTAGAGCAAGGCCACTTTCGAATAACTTATACCTGAGGGTCACCGGGATGTCGGCGGCGGCAGGTCGGATCTGCGGACAATACAGCAGGGAGCAAGAAGGGTCGAAGGACCTCCCGAGCCAGCGCTGTGTCGGAGAGAACGACACGGGCAGAGGATCGGGCCCCTCCGGCAGCTGTGGGTTTCCTCCCTCGGCAATGATGACCGCGTGAATGATGCACCTTTTAGTCCTCTACACACACCGGCCGAAGGGATCCGGCCAAATCTGTGACCAGCGGTGAGCAGAGAGAAAATGTCACTACCGCTGTCTTGTTTATTTCTGGAGAGGATGAGAGAATGAAGAGAGCAACCCTAGTAAAGCAAGCGCTCAGGCCCCTGCGTCCATATATAGTGGAGTGATTATCTTTTTTCTCTCCACAACAAGCATTTCAATTTGTGTACGTGGCATTAAAGAAAAGAAACTCTCTATTTAAGGTGACTACTGTATGACTCCTACTTACTACTAGTAGTACTACAGTATTGTTCACTTGTGCTCCCCGCCCCTCCATTCATTGAACAACCCCACGGGTGAACAAACATACAGTAAGTACTGTATTTATATAGAACGAACAAGCTCGAACTATTTTCGCGTAGTTAAAAGTTGAGGGCGGGGCTTTTCCCGGGCAGTACGCGCGACCGTTTTCGGGTAGGCGGTTTGACAGAGAGGCGAGGAGGGTGAGCGAGTGGGGCTGTGCGATTTGACGGCGCGTTACTGCTGGAAAGACTTGTGATATGACCACTCACTATAGTCATGAATTACTGGCGCTCCCACCGGGGTGATGCCCCCTTTCCATTCCGTGCTCTAATCTGGTGCATGACACGTCGACCCGGATGCTGGCTCTCCCACATGTCGGAGTAGTAAGAAGGAGCAAAGAATGATGCGGTATATACTAGTACTATACTACTCCCTCCGTTCCTAAATATAAGTCTTTGGAGAGATTTCACTATGGACCACATACGGAGAAAAATGAGTGAATCTACACATAAGATGCATCTATATACATCCGTATGTGGTCCACAGTGAAATATCTACGAATACTTATATTTAGGAACGGAGGGAGTACTACTCAGGCTGGAGGAGTGCGAACCACGGCAGCCCAGTGAACCAGCAGTGCGAACCACGGTAGCCCAGTGAACCAGCAGTAGAAAACAATGGGGTGATATGGCCATAAAAACAATGTGCTACGGTCCACACTGTAGCATGTACTGTAACACTCCTCTTTGTTTGGATCCCTGAGTTAGAGCTAGTTTGGGTTGAAATAACCTCAAATTATCGAAACAAGAGGGGTTAGTTTGAGCTAGTTTTCTCTAACCCAACTAAAAAAACTAGCCCGGTGGAGAGGTTCTAATTGGGTTAGTTATCCTCGGGCCCACTAAAAGAGAACTAAAAAAATCTCCCCTGCCTGCACCAGATCGCTCCCCCCTCTCGCACGACTCCTCTCTGTTCCCATAGGGCCGCTCGCCCTCTCTCTCCTCCGACCGCCCTCTCCTTCCGGCCTCTGCCGCCCTACTCCGGCCGCCCTCTCCCTTCGGCCTTCGAAGGTCGCCCCGCTCCCCCTTCACCAGTCATTTTTCTCCATCTATCGTGCGCGGCGATGGCACATCTACCGGGGAGATCGCGAGAGGGGTGAGTTTGTTCGTTCCTTCTCTGTCTCACGGCCATATCATTGATCTTGCTTGCTCTAGCGCTAATTCTGATTTGGAAAAGTAGATCCTGATCAAACTTGGTATAGATTTGTGGTGCACGCATGGAATTGTTTGATGCTGCTTGAGGAGGTAATAAATCTTTCTAGAGGCCCAAAGATTCAGGTCACCTTTCTAGGTATTTCAATTTCAGGCTTGCATTATTTCTAGAGGCCCAAAGATTCAGTTCACCTTTCTAGGTATTTCAATTTCAGGCTTGCATTATTTCTAGAGGCCCAAAGATTCAGTTCACCTTTC